>NC_056750.1:872698553-872787119 GCF_019279795.1 Protopterus annectens | reverse complement strand
TCGATTTAAAATGATTACTAGAAATGTAACCAACACAGATTTTAATGCTAGCAGAAACCCCCAAGCTAACTAACACTAACAAAGGAATTTCAAAGCAGTCTAACAACTTTCAATGAGCTCAGATGGCTAACTGCAGAGATTCAGAGACACAATATTTACTGAATCCAAGACACACAATATTTACTCACTCAAATCTTAAATAAGTGCAGAAAAATATACTTAAATCAGCTTGTGTCCAGTTGATATATGCAGACAAGTCTCAGTAGCCAGCAACTCGATTTAAAATGATTACTAGAAATGTAACCAACACAGATTTTAATGCTAGCAGAAACCCCCAAGCAAACTAACACTAACAAAGGAATTTCAAAGCAGTCTAACAACTTTCAATGAGCTCAGATGGCTAACTGCAGAGATTCAGAGACACAATATTTACTGAATCCAAGACACACAATATTTACTCACTCAAATCTTAAATAAGTGCAGAAAAATATACTTAAATCAGCTTGTGTCCAGTTGATATATGCAGACAAGTCTCAGTAGCCAGCAACTCGATTTAAAATGATTACTAGAAATGTAACCAACACAGATTTTAATGCTAGCAGAAACCCCCAAGCTAACTAACACTAACAAAGGAATTTCAAAGCAGTCTAACAACTTTCAGTGAGCTCAGATGGCTAACTGCAGAGATTCAGAGACACAATATTTACTGAATCCAAGACACACAATATTTACTCACTCAAATCTTAAATAAGTGCAGAAAATATACTTAAATCAGCTTGTGTCCAGTTGATATATGCAGACAAGTCTCAGTAGCCAGCAACTCGATTTAAAATGATTACTAGAAATGTAACCAACACAGATTTTAATGCTAGCAGAAACCCCAAGCTAACTAACACTAACAAAGGAATTTCAAAGCAGTCTAACAACTTTCAGTGAGCTCAGATGGCTAACTGCAGAGATTCAGAGACACAATATTTACTGAATCCAAGACACACAATATTTACTCACTCAAATCTTAAATAAGTGCAGAAAATATACTTAAATCAGCTTGTGTCCAGTTGATATATGCAGACAAGTCTCAGTAGCCAGCAACTCGATTTAAAATGATTACTAGAAATGTAACCAACACAGATTTTAATGCTAGCAGAAACCCCCAAGCTAACTAACACTAACAAAGGAATTTCAAAGCAGTCTAACAACTTTCAGTGAGCTCAGATGGCTAACTGCAGAGATTCAGAGACACAATATTTACTGAATCCAAGACACACAATATTTACTCACTCAAATCTTAAATAAGTGCAGAAAAATATACTTAAATCAGCTTGTGTCCAGTTGATATATGCAGACAAGTCTCAGTAGCCAGCAACTCGATTTAAAATGATTACTAGAAATGTAACCAACACATATTTTAATGCTAGGAAAAAAACCCCAAGCTAACTAACACTAACAAAGGAATTTCAAAGCAGTCTAACAACTTTCAGTGAGCTCAGATGGCTAACTGCAGAGATTCAGAGACACAATATTTACTGAATCCAAGACACACAATATTTACTCACTCAAATCTTAAATAAGTGCAGAAAAATATACTTAAATCAGCTTGTGTCCAGTTGATATATGCAGACAAGTCTCAGTAGCCAGCAACTCGATTTAAAATGATTACTAGAAATGTAACCAACACAGATTTTAATGCTAGCAGAAACCCCCAAGCTAACTAACACTAACAAAGGAATTTCAAAGCAGTCTAACAACTTTCAGTGAGCTCAGATGGCTAACTGCAGAGATTCAGAGACACAATATTTACTGAATCCAAGACACACAATATTTACTCACTCAAATCTTAAATAAGTGCAGAAAAATATACTTAAATCAGCTTGTGTCCAGTTGATATATGCAGACAAGTCTCAGTAGCCAGCAACTCGATTTAAAATGATTACTAGAAATGTAACCAACACAGATTTTAATGCTAGCAGAAACCCCAAGCTAACTAACACTAACAAAGGAATTTCAAAGCAGTCTAACAACTTTCAGTGAGCTCAGATGGCTAACTGCAGAGATTCAGAGACACAATATTTACTGAATCCAAGACACACAATATTTACTCACTCAAATCTTAAATAAGTGCAGAAAAATATACTTAAATCAGCTTGTGTCCAGTTGATATATGCAGACAAGTCTCAGTAGCCAGCAACTCGATTTAAAATGATTACTAGAAATGTAACCAACACAGATTTTAATGCTAGCAGAAACCCCCAAGCTAACTAACACTAACAAAGGAATTTCAAAGCAGTCTAACAACTTTCAGTGAGCTCAGATGGCTAACTGCAGAGATTCAGAGACACAATATTTACTGAATCCAAGACACACAATATTTACTCACTCAAATCTTAAATAAGTGCAGAAAATATACTTAAATCAGCTTGTGTCCAGTTGATATATGCAGACAAGTCTCAGTAGCCAGCAACTCAATTTAAAATGATTACTAGAAATGTAACCAACACAGATTTTAATGCTAGCAGAAACCCCAAGCTAACAAACACTAACAAAGGAATTTCAAAGCAGTCTAACAACTTTCAGTGAGCTCAGATGGCTAACTGCAGAGATTCAGAGACACAATATTTACTGAATCCAAGACACACAATATTTACTCACTCAAATCTTAAATAAGTGCAGAAAAATATACTTAAATCAGCTTGTGTCCAGTTGATATATGCAGACAAGTCTCAGTAGCCAGCAACTCGATTTAAAATGATTACTAGAAATGTAACCAACACAGATTTTAATGCTAGCAGAAACCCCCAAGCTAACTAACACTAACAAAGGAATTTCAAAGCAGTCTAACAACTTTCAGTGAGCTCAGATGGCTAACTGCAGAGATTCAGAGACACAATATTTACTGAATCCAAGACACACAATATTTACTCACTCAAATCTTAAATAAGTGCAGAAAAATATACTTAAATCAGCTTGTGTCCAGTTGATATATGCAGACAAGTCTCAGTAGCCAGCAACTCGATTTAAAATGATTACTAGAAATGTAACCAACACAGATTTTAATGCTAGCAGAAACCCCAAGCTAACTAACACTAACAAAGGAATTTCAAAGCAGTCTAACAACTTTCAGTGAGCTCAGATGGCTAACTGCAGAGATTCAGAGACACAATATTTACTGAATCCAAGACACACAATATTTACTCACTCAAATCTTAAATAAGTGCAGAAAATATACTTAAATCAGCTTGTGTCCAGTTGATATATGCAGACAAGTCTCAGTAGCCAGCAACTCGATTTAAAATGATTACTAGAAATGTAACCAACACAGATTTTAATGCTAGCAGAAACCCCCAAGCTAACTAACACTAACAAAGGAATTTCAAAGCAGTCTAACAACTTTCAGTGAGCTCAGATGGCTAACTGCAGAGATTCAGAGACACAATATTTACTGAATCCAAGACACACAATATTTACTCACTCAAATCTTAAATAAGTGCAGAAAAATATACTTAAATCAGCTTGTGTCCAGTTGATATATGCAGACAAGTCTCAGTAGCCAGCAACTCGATTTAAAATGATTACTAGAAATGTAACCAACACAGATTTTAATGCTAGCAGAAACCCCAAGCTAACTAACACTAACAAAGGAATTTCAAAGCAGTCTAACAACTTTCAGTGAGCTCAGATGGCTAACTGCAGAGATTCAGAGACACAATATTTACTGAATCCAAGACACACAATATTTACTCACTCAAATCTTAAATAAGTGCAGAAAATATACTTAAATCAGCTTGTGTCCAGTTGATATATGCAGACAAGTCTCAGTAGCCAGCAACTCGATTTAAAATGATTACTAGAAATGTAACCAACACAGATTTTAATGCTAGCAGAAACCCCCAAGCTAACTAACACTAAGAAAGGAATTTCAAAGCAGTCTAACAACTTTCAGTGAGCTCAGATGGCTAACTGCAGAGATTCAGAGACAAAATATTTACTGAATCCAAGACACACAATATTTACTCACTCAAATCTTAAATAAGTATAGAAAAATATACTTAAATAAGCTTGTGTCCAGTTGATATATGCAGACAAGTCTCAGTAGCCAGCAACTCGTTTTAAAATGATGACTAGAAATGTAAAAAACACAGATTTTAATACTAGCAGAAACCTCCAAGCTAACTAACACTAACAAAGGAATTTCAAAGCAGTCTAACAACTTTCAGTGAGCTCAGATGGCTAACTGCAGAGATTCAGAGACATAATATTTATTGAATCCAAGACACACAATATTTACTCACTCAAATCGTAAATAAGCACAGAAAAATATACTTAAATCAGCTTGTGTCCAGTTGATATATGCAGACAAGTCTCAGTAGCCAGAAACTCAATTTAAAATTATTACTAGAAATGTAACCAACACAGATTTTAGTGCTAGCAGAAACCCCCAAGCTAACTAACACTAACAAAGGAATTTCAAAGCAGTCTAACAACTTTCAGTGAGCTCAGATGGCTAACTGCAGAAATTCAGAGACACAATATTTACTGAATCCAAGACACACAATATTTACTCACTCAAATCTTAAATAAGTGCAGAAAAATATACTTAAATCAGCTTGTGTCCAGTTGATATATGCAGACAAGTCTCAGTAGCCAGAAACTCAATTTAAAATGATTACTAGAAATGTAACCAACACAGATTTTAATGCTAGCAGAAATCCCCAAGCTAACTAACACTAACAAAGGAATTTCAAAGCAGTCTAACAACTTTCAATGAGCTCAGATGGTTAACTGCAGAGATTCAGAGACACAATATTTACTGAATCCAAGACACACAATATTTACTCACTCAAATCTTAAATAAGTGCAGAAAAATATACTTAAATCAGCTTGTGTCCAGTTGATATATGCAGACAAGTCTCAGTAGCCAGCAACTCGATTTAAAATGATTACTAGAAATGTAACCAACACAGATTTTAATGCTAGCAGAAACCCCCAAGCTAACTAACACTAACAAAGGAATTTCAAAGCAGTCTAACAACTTTCAGTGAGTTCAGATGGCTAACTGCAGAGATTCAGAGAAACGATATTTACTGAATCCAAGACACACAATATTTACTCACTCAAATCTTAAATAAGTGCAGAAAAATATACTTAAATCAGCTTGAGTCCAGTTCATATATGAAGACAAGTCTCAGTAGCCAGCAACTCGATTTAAAATGATTACTAGAAATGTAACCAACACAGATTTTAATGCTAGCAGAAACCCCCAAGCTAACTAACACTAACAAAGGAATTTCAAAGCAGTCTAACAACTTTCAGTGAGCTCAGATGGCTAACTGCAAAGATTCAGAAACACAATATTTACTGAATCCAAGACACACAATATTTACTCACTCAAATCGTAAATAAGCGCAGAAAAATATACTTAAATCAGCTTGTGTCCAGTTGATATATGCAGACAAGTCTCAGTAGCCAGAAACTCAATTTAAAATGATTACTAGAAATGTAACCAACAAAGATTTTAATGCTAGCAGAAACCCCCAAACTAACTAACACTAACAAAGGAATTTCAAAGCAGTCTAACAACTTTCATTGAGCTCAGATGGCTAACTGCAGAGATTCAGAGACACAATATTTACTGAATCCAAGACACACAATATTTACTCACTCAAATCTTAAATAAGTGCAGAAAAATATACTTACATCAGCTTGTGTCCAGTTGATATATCCAGACAAGTCTCATTAGCCAGCAACTCGATTTAAAATGATTACTAGAAATGTAACCAATACAGATTTTAATGCTAGCAGAAACCCCCAAGCTAACTAACACTAACAAAGGAATTTCAAAGCAGTCTAACAACCTTCAATGAGCTCAAATGGCTAACTGAAGAGATTCAGAGACACAATATTTACTGAATCCAAGACACACAATATTTACTCACTCAAATCTTAAATAAGTGCAGAAAAATATACTTAAATCAGCTTGTGTCCAGTTGATATATGCAGACAAGTCTCAGTAGCCAGCAACTCGATTTAAAATGATTACTAGAAATGTAACCAACACAGATTTTAATTCTAGCAGAAACCCCCAAGCTAACACTAACAAAGGAATTTCAAAGCACTCTAACAACTTTCAGTCAGCTCAGATGGCTAACTGCAGAGATTCAGAGACACAATATTTATTGAATCAAAGATGCACAATACTTACTCATTCAAATCTTAAATAAGTGCAGAAAAATATACGTAAATCACCTTGTGTCCAGTTGACATATGCAGAC
Organism: Protopterus annectens; assembly: GCF_019279795.1. Lineage (NCBI taxonomy): Eukaryota > Metazoa > Chordata > Ceratodontiformes > Protopteridae > Protopterus > Protopterus annectens. The sequence goes on along the minus strand of NC_056750.1, from coordinate 872,780,850 downwards.
AAGTCTCAGTAGCCAGCAACTCGATTTAAAATGATCACTAGAAATGTAACCAACACAGATTTTAATGCTAGCAGAAGCCCCCAAGCTAACTAACACTAACAAAGGAATTTCAAAGCAGTCTAACAACCTTCAATGAGCTCAAATGGCTAACTGCAGAGATTCAGAGACACAATATTTACTGAATCCAAGACACACAATATTTACTCACTCAAATCTTAAATAAGCACAGAAAAATATACTTAAATCAGCTTGTGTCCAGTTGATATATGCAGACAAGTCTCAGTAGCCAGAAACTCAATTTAAAATGATTACTAGAAATGTATCCAACAAAGATTTTAATGCTAGCAGAAACCCCCAAGCTAACTAACACTAACAAAGGAATTTCAAAGCAGTCTAACAACCTTCAATGAGCTCATATGGCTAACTGCAGAGATTCAGAGACACAACATTTACTGAATCCAAGACACACAATATTTACTCACTCAAATCTTAAATAAGTGTTGAGAAATATACTTAAATCAGCTTGTGCCCAGTTGATATATGCAGTCAAGTCTCAGTAGCCAGCAACCCGATTTAAAATGATTACTAGAAATGTAACCAACACAGATTTTAATGCTAGCAGAACCCCCCAAGCTAACTAACACTAACAAAGGAATTTCAAAGCAGTCTAACAACTTTCAATGTGCTCAGATGGCTAACTGCAGAGATTCAGAGACACAATATTTACTGAATCCAAGAAGCACAATTTTTACTCACTCAAATCTTAAATAAGTGCAGAAAAATATACTTAAATCAGCTTGTGTCCAGTTGACCTATGCAGACCAGTCTCAGTAGCCAGCAACTCGATTTAAAATGATTACTAGAAATGTAACCAACACAGATTTTAATGCTAGCAGCAACCCCCAAGCTAACTAACACTAACAAAGGAATTTCAAAGCAGTCTAACAACTTTCAGTGAGCTCAGATGGCTAACTGCAGAGATTCAGAGGCACAATATTTACTGAATCCAAGACACACAATATTTACTCACTCAAATCGTAAATAAGCACAGAAAAATATACTTAAATCAGCTTGTGTCCAGTTGATATATGCAGACAAGTCTCAGTAGCCAGCAACTCAATTTAAAATGATTACTAGAAATGTAACCAACACAGATTTTAATGCTAGCAGAAACCCCCAAGCTAACTAACACTAAGAAAGAAATTTCAAAGCAGTCTAACAACATTCAGTGAGCTCAGATGGCTAAATGCAGATATTCAGCGACACAATATTTACTGAATCCAAGACACACAATATTTACTCACTCAAATCTTAAATAAGTGCAGAAAAATATACTTAAATCAGCTTGTGTCCAGTTGATATATGCAGACAAGTCTCAGTAGCCAGAAACTCAATTTAAAATGATTACTAGAAATGTAACCAACACAGATTTTAATGCTAGCAGAAACCCCCAAGCTAACTAACACTAACAAAGGAATTTCAAAGTACTCTAACAACTTTCAATGAGCTCAGATGGCTAACTGCAGAGATTCAGAGACACAATATTTACTGAATCCAAGACACACAACATTTACTCACTCAAATCTTAAATAAGTACAGAAAAATATACTTAAATCAGCTTGTGTCCAGTTGATATATGCAGACAAGTCTCAGTAGCCAGCAACTCGATTTAAAATGATTACTAGAAATGTAACCAACACAGATTTTAATGCTAACAGAAACCCCCAAGCTAACCAACACTAACAAAGGAATTTCAAAGCAGTCTAACAACTTTCAGGGAGCTCAGATCAGAGATTCAGAGACACAATATTTACTAAATCCAAGACACACAATATTTACTCACTCAAATCTTAAATAAGTGCAGAAAAATATACTTAAATCAGCTTGTGTCCAGTTGATATATGCAGACAAGTCTCAGTAGCCAGCAACTTGATTTAAAATGATTATTAGAAATGTAACCAACACAGATTTTAATGATAGCAGAAACACCCAAGCTAACACTAACAAAGGAATTTCAAAGCACTCTAACAACTTTCAGTGAGCTCAGATGGCTAACTGCAGAGATTCAGAGACAAAATATTTACTGAATCCAAGACGCACAATATTTACTCACTCAAATCTTAAATAAGTGCAGAAAAATATACTTATATCAGCTTGTATCTAGTTGACATATGCAGACAAGTCTCAGTAGCCAGCAACTCGATTTAAAATGATTTCTAGAAATGTAACCATTACAGATTTTAATGTTTGCAGAAACCAGCAAGCTAACTAACACTAACAAAGGAATTTCAAAGCAGTCTAACAACTATCAATGAGCTCAAATGGCTAACTGAAGAGATTCAGAGAAACAATATTTATTGAATCCAAGTAACACAATATTTACTCACTCAAATCGTAAATAAGCGCAGAAAAAATATTCTTAAATCAGCTTGTGTCCAGTTGATATATGCAGACAAGTCTCAGTAGCCAGCAACTCAATTTAAAATGATTACTAGAAATGTAACCAACACAGATTTTAATAATAGCAGAAACCCCCAAGCTAACTAACACTAACAAAGGAATTTCAAAGCAGTCTAACAACTTTCGGGGAGCTCAGATGGCTAACTGCAGAGATTCAGAGACACAATATTTACTGAATCCAAGACACACAATATTTACTCACTCAAATCTTAAATAAGTGCAGAAAAATATACTTAAATCAGCTTGTGTCCATTTGACATATGCAGACATGTCTCAGTAGCCAGCAACTTGATTTAAAACGATTACTAGAAATGTAACCAACACAGATTTTAATGCTAGCAGAAACTCCGAAGCTAACTAACACTAACAAAGGAATTTCAAAGCAGTCTAACAACGTTTGGGGAGCTCAGATGGCTAACTGCAGAGATTCAGAGACACAATATTTACTGAATCCAAGACACACAATATTTACTCACTCAAATCTTAAATAAGTGCAGAAAAATATACTTAAATCAGCTTGTGTCCAGTTGATATATGCAGACAAGTCTCAGTAGCCAGCAACTCAATTTAAAATGATTACTAGAAATGTAACCAACACAGATTTTAATGCTAGCAGAAACCCCGAAGCTAACTAACACTAACAAAGGAATTTCAAAGCAGTCTAACAACTTTCAGTGAGCTCAGATGGCTAACTGCAGAGATTCAGAGACACAATATTTACTAAATCCAAGACACACAATATTTACTCACTCAAATCTTAAATAAGTGCAGACAAATATACTTCATTTAGCTTGTGTCCAGTTGATATATGCAGACAAGTCTCAGCATCCAGCAACTCGATTTAAAATGATTACTAGAAATGTAACCAACACAGATTTTAATGCTAGCAGAAACCCCCAAGCTAACTAACACTAACAAAGGAATTTCAAAGCAGTCTAACAACTTTCGGGGAGCTCAGATGGCTAACTGCAGAGATTCAGAGGCATAATATTTACTGAATCCAAGACACACAATATTTACTCACTCAAATCGTAAATAAGCACAGAAAAATATACTTAAATCAGCTTGTGTCCATTTGATATATGCAGACAAGTCTCAGTAGCCAGAAACTCAATTTAAAATGATTACAAGAAATGTAACCAACAAAGATTTTAATGCTAGCAGAAACCCCCAAGCTAACTAACACTAACAAAGGAATTTCAAAGCAGTCTAACAACCTTCAATGAGCTCAGATGGCTAACTGCAGAGATTCAGAGACACAATATTTACTGAATCCAACACACACAATATTTACTCACTCAAATCTTAAATAAGTGCAGAAAAATATACTTAAATCAGCTTGTGTCCAGTTGATATATGCAGACAAGTCTCAGTAGCTAGCAACCCGATTTAAAATGATTACTAGAAATGTAACCAAAATAGCTTTTAATGCCAGCAGAAACCCCCAAGCTAACTAACACTAACAAAGGAATTTCAAAGCAGTCTAACAACTTTCAATGAGCTCAGATGGCTAACTGCAGAGATTCAGAGACACAATATTTACTGAATCCAAGACGCACAATATTTACTCACTCAAATCTTAAATAAGTGCAGAAAAATATACTTAAATCAGCTTGTGTCCAGTTGACATATGCAGACAAGTCTCAGTAGCCAGCAACTCGATTTAAAATGATTACTAGAAATGTAACCAACACAGATTTTAATGCTAGCAGAAACCCCCAAGCTAACTAACACTAACAAAGGAATTTCAAAGTACTCTAACAACTTTCAATGAGCTCAGATGGCTAACTGCAGAGATTCAGAGACACAATATTTACTGAATCCAAGACGCCCAATATTTACTCACTCAAATCTTAAAAAAGTGCAGAAAAATATACTTAAATCAGCTTGTGTCCAGTTGATATATGCAGACAAGTCTCAGTAGCCAGCAACTCAATTTAAAATGATTACTAGAAATGTAACCAACACAGATTTTAATGCTAGCAGAAACCCCCAAGCTAACTAACACTAAGAAAGAAATTTCAAAGCAGTCTAACAACATTCAGTGAGCTCAGATGGCTAAATGCAGATGTTCAGCGACACAATATTTACTGAATCCAAGACACACAATATTTACTCTCTCAAATTTAAATAAGTGCAGAAAAATATACTTAAATCAGCTTGTGTCCAGTTGATGTATGCAGACAAGTCCCAGTAGCGAGAAACTCAATTTAAAATGATTACTAGAAATGTAACCAACACAGATTTTAATGCTAGCAGAAACCCCCAAGCTAACTAACACTAACAAAGGAATTTCAAAGTACTCTAACAACTTTCCATGAGCTCAGATGGCTAACTGCAGAGATTCAGAGACACAATATTTACTGAATCCAAGACGCCCAATATTTACTCACTCAAATCTTAAATAAGTACAGAAAAATATACTTAAATCAGCTTGTGTCCAGTTGGTATATGCAGACAAGTCTCAGTAGCCAGCAACTCGATTTAAAATGATTACAAGAAATGTAAACAACACAGATTTTAATGCTAGCAGAAACCCCCAAGCTAACACTAACAAAGGAATTTCAAAGCACTCTAACAACTTTCAGTCAGCTCAGATGGCTAACTGCAGAGATTCAGAGACACAATATTTACTGAATCCAAGACCCACGATATTTACTCACTCAAATCTTAAATAAGTGCAGAAAAATATACTTAAATCAGCTTGTGTCCAGTTGATATATACAGACAAGTCTCAGTAGCAGCAACTCGATTTAAAATGATTACTAGAAATGTAACCAACACAGATTTTAATACTAGCAGAAACCTCCAAGCTAACTAACACTAACAAAGGAATTTCAAAGTAGTCTAACAACTTTCAGTGAGCTCAGATGGCTAACTGCAGAGATTCAGAGACACAATATTTATTGAATCCAAGACACACAATATTTACTCACTCAAATCGTAAATAAGCACAGAAAAATATACTTAAATCAGCTTGTGTCCAGTTGATATATGCAGACAAGTCTCAGTAGCCAGAAACTCAATTTAAAATTATTACTAGAAATGTAACCAACACATATTTTAATGCTAGCAGAAATCCCCAAGCTAACTAACACTAACAAAGGAATTTCAAAGCAGTCTAACAACTTTCAATGAGCTCAGATGGTTAACTGCAGAGATTCAGAGACACAATATTTACTGAATCCAAGACACACAATATTTACTCACTCAAATCTTAAATAAGTGCAGAAAAATATACTTAAATCAGCTTATGTCCAGTTGATTTATGCAGACAAGTCTCAGCAGCCAGCAACTCGATTTATAATGATTACTAGAAATGTAACCAACACAGATTTTAATGCTAGCAGAAACCCCCAAGCTAACTAACACTAACAAAGGAATTTCAAAGCAGTCTAACAACTTTCCGTGAGCTCAGATGGCTAACTGCAGAGATTCAGAGACACGATATTTACTGAATCCAAGACACACAATATTTACTCACTCAAATCTTAAATACATGCAGAAAAATATACTTAAATCAGCTTGTGTCCAGTTGATATATGAAGACAAGTCTCAGTAGTCAGCAACTCGATTTAAAATGATTACTAGAAATGTAACCAACACTGATTTTAATGCTAGCAGAAACCCCCAAGCTAACTAACACTAACAATGGAATTTCAAAACAGTCTAAAAACTTTCAGTGAACTCAGATGGCTAACTGCAGAGATTCAGAAACACAATATTTACTGAATCCAAGACACACAATATTTACTCACTCAATTTGTAAATAACCACAGAAAAATATACTTAAATCAGCTTGTTGTCCAGTTGATATATGCAGAAAAGTCTCAGTAGCCAGAAACTCAATTTAAAATTATTACTAGAAATGTAACCAACACAGATTTTAGTGCTAGCAGAAACCCCCAAGCTAACTAACACTAACAAAGGAATTTCAAAGCAGTCTAACAACTTTCAGTGAGCTCAGATGGCTAACTGCAGTAATTCAGAGACGCAATATTTACTGAATCCAAGACACACAATATTTACTCACTCAAATCTTAAATAAGTGCAGAAAAATTTACTTAAATCAGCTTGTGTCCAGTTGATATATGCAGACAAGTCTCAGTAGCCAGAAACTCAGTTTAAAATTATTACTAGAAATGTATCCAACACATATTTTAATGCTAGCAGATACCCCCAAGCTAACCAGCACTAACAAAGGAATTTCAAAGCAGTCTAACAACTTTCAGTGAGTTCAGATGGCTAACTGCAGAGATTCAGAGAGACAATATTTACTGATTCCAAGACACACAATATTTACTCACTCAAATCTTAAATACATGCCGAAAAATGTACTTAAATCAGCTTGTGTCCAGTTGATATATGCAGACAAGTCTCAGTAGCCAGCAACTCGATTTAAAATGATTACTAGAAATGTAACCAACACATATTTTAGTGCTAGCAGAAACCCCCAAGCTAACTAACACTAACGAAGGAATTTCAAAGCAGTCTAACAACTTTTGGGGAGCTCAGATGGATAACTGCAGAGATTCAGAGACACAATATTTACTGAATCCAAGACACACAATATTTACTCACTCAAATCTTAAATAAGTGCCGAAAAATATACTTAAATCATCTTGTGTCCAGTTGATATATGCAGACAAGTCTCAGTAGCCAGCAACTCAATTTAAAATGATTACTAGAAATGTAACCAACACAGATTTTAATGCTAGCAGAAACCCCCAAGCTAAATAACACTAACAAAGGAATTTCAAAGCATTCTAACAACTTTCAGGGAGCTCAGATGGCTAACTGCAGAGATTCAGAGGCATAATATTTACTGAATCCAAGACGGACAATATTTACTCACTCAAATCTTAAATAAGTGCAGAAAAATATACTTAAATCAGCTTGTGTCCAGTTGACATATGCAGACAAGTCTCAGTAGCCAGCAACTTGATTTAAAATGATTACTAGAAATGTAACCAACACAGATTTTAATGCTAGCAGAAACCAGCAAGGTACCTAACACTAACAAAGGAATTTCAAAGCAGTCTAACAACTTTCAGTGAACTCAGATGGCTAACTGCAAAGATTCAGAGACACAATATTTACTGAATCCAAGACACACAATATTTACTCACTCAAATCTTAAATAAGTGCAGAAAAATATACTTAAATCAGCTTGTGTCCAGTTGATATTTGCAGACCAGTCGCAGTAGCCATCAACTCAATTTAAAATGATTACTAGAAATGTAACCAACACAGATTTTAATGCCAGCAGAAACCCCCAAGCTAACTAACACTAACAAAGGAATTTCAAAGCAGTCTAACAACTTTCGGGGTGCTCAGATGGCTAACTGCAGAGATTCAGAGACACAATATTTACTGAATCAAAGACACACAATATTTACTCACTCAAATCTTAAATAAGTGCAGAAAAATATACTTACATCAGCTTGTGTCCAGTTGATATATGCAGACAAGTCTCAGTAGCCAGCAACTCGATTTAAAATGATTACTAGAAATGTAACCAACACAGATTTTAGTGCTAGCAGAAACCCCCAAGCTAACTAACACTAACAAAGGAATTTCAAAGCAGTCTAACAACTTTCGGGGAGCTCAGATGGCTAACTGCAGAGATTCAGAGACACAATATTTACTAAATCCAAGACACACAGTATATACTCACTCAAATCATAAATAAGTGCTGAAAAATATACTTAAATCAGCTTGTGTCCAGTTGATATATGCAGACAAGTCTCAGTAGCCAGCAACCCGATTTAAAATGATTACTAAAAATGTAACCAACACAGATTTTAATGCTAGCAGAAACCCCCAAGCTAACTAACACTAACAAAGGAATTTCAAAGCAGTCTAACAACTTTCGGGGAGCTCAGATGGCTAACTGTAGAGATTCAGAGACACAATATTTACTGAATCCAAGACACACAATATTTACTCACTCAAATCTTAAATAAGTGCAGAAAAAATATACTTACATCAGCTTGTGTCCAGTTGATATGTGCAGACAAGTCTCGGTATCCAGTAACTCGATTTAAAATGATTACTAGAAATGTAACCAACAAAGATTTTAATGCTAGCAGAAACCCCCAAGCTAACTAACACTAACAAAGGAATTTCAAAGCAGACTAACAACTTTCAGTGAACTCAAATGGCTAACTGAAGAGATTCAGAGACACAATATTTACTGAATCCAAGACATATAATATTTACTCACTCAAATCTTAAATAAGTGCAGAAAAATATACTTAAATCAGCTTGTGTCCAGTTGATATATGCAGACAAGTCTCAGTATTCATCAACTCGATTTAAAATGATTACTAGAATGATTACTAGAAGTGTAACCAACACAGATTTTAATGCCAGCAGAAACCCCCAAGCTAACTAACACTAACAAAGGAATTTCAAAGCAGTCTAACAACTTTCAGTGAACTCAGATGGCTAACTGCAGAGATTCAGAGACGCAATATTTACTGAATCCAAGACACTCAATATTTACTCACTCAAATCTTAAATAAGTGTAGAAAATATACTTAAATCAGCTTGTGTCCAGTTAATATATGCAGACAAGTCTCAGTAGCCAGCAACTCGATTTAAAATGATTACTAGAAATGTAACCAACGCAGATTTTAATGCTAGCAGAAACCCGCAAGCTAACTAAGACTAACAAAGGAATTTCAAATCAGTCTAACAACTTTCGGGGAGCTCAGATGGCTAACTGCAGAGATTCAGAGACACAATATTTACTGAATCCAAGACACACAATATTTACTCACTCAAATCTTAAATAAGTGCAGAAAAATATATTTAAATCAGCTTGTGTCCAGTTGACATATGCAGACAAGTCTCAGTAGCCAGCAACTCAATTTAAAATGATTACTAGAAATGTAACCAACACAGATTTTAATGCTAGCAGAAACCCCCAAGCTTACTAACACTAACAAAGGAATTTCAAAGCAGTCTAACAACTTTCAGTGAGCTCAGATGGCTAACTGCAAAGATTCACAGACACAATATTTACTAAATCCAAGACACACAATATATACTCACTCAAATCGTAAATAAGTGCAGAAAAATATACTTAAATCAGCTTGTGTCCAGTTGATATATACAGACTCTTAGGTATGTACTTCTCTGAAGTCCAGGCCAACACGAGGGGACTCTGGCTGACAACATTTGCAGATGATTACAAGTTGGGAGCTATTATTAACTCCCCAAGTAATGTTGACATCTTACAGAAAGGCCTCACTGAGACCAACGACTGGTGTCAGAACCATGGAGAGGGATGACTATAGCAGTGCTCAATGCCAAACAATGTGTCATCATCCCCTTTGGGAAAAAACCCATTCCCATGAATTACCACATCGATGGTAGTCCACTGAACACAGCCTGCAACCTCTCTTTTGACCATTACATTGCCACTGTGGTCAGAAAGTCCTTTGTGGCACATCTCATTGCTAAAGGTTTTGCTTCCAGGAAGAAAGAGATCATTGTCTCCCTCTACTCTTCCCTCATCAGCCAAATCATTGAGTACAGTGCCCCATTTGGCATGTACCTCGCTATACAACTTCAACAACTGGAGAGGCCGCAAAAGTGCCTCATAAAGAGGATCCTAGGCCTTAATCATTTGTCCTATGTGGACAGACTAAAAAAACTCCAACTATTCTCTGTCTCATATTGCCTACTTAGAGGCTATCTCTGCTTGACTTACAAAGCCATGTCTGACCTAGCTCTGTTAGAAATGCTACATATAAAGAAATCCCAGTCCTTCCACACCACATGCTCCAGAGACCTCAACCTCATTACCACAATCAACAGAACATGCTGGAGGGACAGGTTCATAACCCAGAGACGGGCCATATATGTCAAGCAGAGCACCTCACTGGCCCTCTTCAAGAGACATCTTGATGAGTGGATGGGAAATAGAAAATTCACCCCGGGGATCACTCCAGTGGCTCTACCTGACAGAGGCACTGGGAACTAAGGTCGGGTGGCACGATGCCAGGGTAATCCTATGAGCTAGGCTTGTAAAGGCTCCAGGGCCCTTAGCCTAGTACACACCTATGAACCTATGTATGTTGAAAGTATTTTAGGCAACGGCTTAAAGTGTGAAATTGTTCTTTTTTTTTTCTCTTTCATTGTTTTAAGCTAAATAAAACATTTGAACTCCATAAAGTGCTTCAGTCAAAGCGTGATACAGTGACAGTGCAATGGAATTAGAAAAGAAGCATCCGAGGCAGGGAGTATAAAATGTAATGTGAAAAAGGAGCACTTCATAACGCATCTGAGGCAGGGAGTATAAAATGTAATGTGAAAAAGGAGCACTTCATAACACATCCGAGGCAGGGAATATAAAATGTAATGTGAAAAAGGAGCACTTCATAACACATCCGAGGCAGGGAATATAAAATGTAATGTGAAAAAGGAGCACTTCATAATGCATCCGAGGCATGGAGTATAAAATGTAATGTGAAAAAGGAGCACTTCATAATGCATCTGAGGCAGGGAGTATAAAATGTAATGTGAAAAAGGAGCACTTCATAATGCATCCGAGGCAGGGAGTATAAAATGTAATGTGAAAAACGAGCAGTTCATAATGCATCCGAGGCAGGGAGTATAAAATGTAATGTGATAAAGGAGCACTTCATAACGCATCCGAGGCAGGGAGTATAAAATGTAATGTGAAAAAGGAGCACTTCATAACTCATCCGAGGCAGGGAGTATAAAATGTAATGTGAAAAAGGAGCACTTCATAACGCATCCGAGTCAGGAAGTATAAAATGTAATGTGAAAAAGGAGCACTTCATAACGCATCTGAGGCAGGGAGTATAAAATGTAATGTGAAAAAGGAGCACTTCATAAATAATCCGAGGCAGGGAGTATAAAATGTAATGTGAAAAAGAAAACAGCTGTACAACTATTATCGTAAACAATGGTATTGTCAGCATATACATTCGTAATGTAGCTGTAATTAAATGTAATACTAATAAAAGGTAAACTAACTGCAAAGAACTATGTTGATGTGTAACATAATGGTTATGAATCAACCAAAAATTATGTCTAGATTAGCAGAAAAAAAAATGAAATGAAGGTATGGAATCTGGGAAATTAACTTACAGTACCGTACAGATGTACATGTGAAACAATAGCATAGAATCTGATGTAAATGTTAATGTAAAACAGAGCGAGATGAGGATAAATCACATTGACGTTGTCCTGAAGCAGGTACATAATGGTGTCGATTCCTTATAATTACAATCTAAGATTAGGCACCAAATAACTTTTTCTGTGGCTATACAAAATTTTAAAATATTTCTTCTTTCTGTAGGAAATTGTGGCACCACTTCGCAGCCTTCCAAAATCAGCTACCTTGCCTGGAATCATTTAAAGTCATGTTCGAATCAAAGTTTTCAGTCAGAAAATCGAATACAACCAACGGCTGAATGCAAGCCTTCTATATTCTCTGTGTGTTTAGTATAATGTGTGTGTATTAGTATCAGTTGCATAATGATCTGCAGGCGATGACATGGCTGTCATCATTTAGTGACAGCAGTGAACACTTGTATGGACACAAGTTTTCTGTTAAATGGAAAATAATACATAGTAGTAAGAGCTGAAACAGAAAGAAAAATAAACTACTGTATACCTTTCCCTTACAAGTTAATTTCTACTTCCATTGAACCAAAAGTGGTAGCAGTTCCCAAGTTAAAAAAAAAGAAAAGAAAAAAGGGACAAATAATAAAATGCCCTTTGCCAGCAGCAGCTGTTGACTTGCTATAGATATGAACCACAACATTATAGTATGTGGGTGAGAAGGAATTATGAGAAGGCAGGCACCATTCAAGCAAAACGTTACAACAAAGATTGTGAGCCAAAATAAATGTTCCTTTACAGGTATGTCTCATTGCTTTCTATCCCTGCTTGACACTTTAGAAAATAATTTTTGCTCATGCTTAATCTTAAGCAGTCTTTTTTCTTGGCAGTTATTTGTGTGTTGTTTGTGCAGCATGACAAAGCACTCCAAAACACTTGTATATTTTTAATGTGAATGCTTCTTTTTCACTACGATTATTTGTACTACTGTCCTGATATTTATTTCATGACCTGCATATGACGATAAGCAGTGGGGGAACATAAATAACAGGCATTCCTTGGTACCTAACGGCCATTTGGAGACCTAACTATTGTAACCTGGACTAGAGCCCACTTATTTTAACTGATGAATAAGGCTGTTAAATCGAGTTTTCCTTGTGGATACAAAGGTTAGCAATGAGTACTTCAATGGCTGAGTTGGGTACTTTTCTTCCTAACTACTAGTCTTTTTGATGTCTTATGAAAATTGAACTTCTGCATAATAAAAACTAGATTCTTTTCATGAAATTGCTAAAAATGTAGTAGAAATATGAGGCATCTACTTTTCAATGTTCATAAAAAGCCATTTCCTTATGCTTGGCACTGATGCATTCACAGTGTGTCTTCATGAAAAATTTCAATTATTAGTAGCAAAGTTTAATGAATGGAGTAAGTGAAAATGTTAAAAAAGAATATTCCCTTATGCATTTGGGGTCCCATAACATGATGACTTTCTAAAATGTGCATAACCTAATGATATGGAAATAATAAAGGGTTCATTTTGAGTTTTGCTTCAGCAAAAATGGCTCATAGATGTCAAGGTTTAGGAAAATATGGGTTTTTGCATCCTTTGTATATTTTTCAAATCTGTTATTGAATGTAATACTATTATATTGAAACTGCAAGAATTAAAAGGCATTTTATTTTCAAAATATGTGATGTGACATATGAAAAATAAAGTCTAATCAGTTTATCTCTTTACTCTCTAAAGTAGAGGACTACAGGAGGATGAATTTCTTTAGCTATCTGACGTTTGTTAACTAGGTATCTGAAATGGTCCTTGAATCCTTTTCAGCTATGACCTGGGTGTAGGAACACAGAAACAGAGTTGATAAACATAGATAGGGCATTATTATTTTACAATTAGGCATACATGTGTTGCTTTTAGCACTAAAATAATATACGGTGTAAGTTCATTCTGCATAAAATTGATTAATATGAAAGGTGAAGCACAGTAGTACATTGTGCTAATTGAAAACGATACAATGACTGGCAGTGTAGTTTTATGGTGTCGAGTTGCCACCATAACCAGTGCCTTCTGTGGAAGGTTGGGCGCCAGGCCCAACCTTCCACAGAAGGCATACACACACACCTAGGGCCAATTTAGAGGGTCCAATCCACCTACTGCTGACTACCCACTGCATGTCTTTGGGATGTGGGAGGAAACCGGAGCACCCAGAGGAAACCCACATGACTACAGGGAGGACATGCAGACTCTGCACAGAAGGCACCCCAGCCGAGAATCGAACCGGAGAACCTCTTGCTGTGAAGCGGCAACGCTAACAGCTGCACCACTGTGACCACCCAAAAGCAAGCAATACTGAAATGTAAAAAAAGTGTGATGATGTTGGGAAGGGAGTTCTTCCCTTATGTGTAAGTCCTCCCAATATGTACATATTTACAAAGTGATAAGTCTGCAACCAGGGCTGAAAAAAAATTATACAACTTCCACAAATAAGTTTTCCACCAAAACGCTGGAGCTATGTGATTTTATTGAAGTATATGAGCTTTTCGAGCATTTTTGTGCATTAAAATTGTTTTTCACATCATATTCGAGTCCAGTATCACTCACAGTCTTCTTTCAGTATCTTGGACGGAGTTCCGTCCTATTATTCGTTAACTTCCACAAATAATTGGAATTTGTAGTTGTAGCTCCTGATAGGTGGTTTAGTGGCAGAGCAGGTCTAGCTTTTGTCAGAGTTGCAGGAGCATTTGTACGCCTCTTTTTGGTGATTGGTGTATTTTTTCTGAAGGTCTTGTAGTCTGTTATTTCTTGAATACTTTGTGTTCAGTGGTTACCGTTTAATAGTACAATTTTGTACTAATTTAAAAAGTGGATGGAGAGGGATGAGAGCATGAGTCTCTTCATTGTGGGATGAATACTTGATTTGCAGTTTATACCCTAGGGAGGGGCAGTGCTATCTATGGAGAAAGTTTTAAGATATTTTAACCAGAAGGAGAGTGGATTGGGCAGGGAGGGCAAATAGTTGGTCTTTTGCAGTGTGATACAGTAGAGTTCTTGCCTATGGCAGAAGGTAATGAATCTACGTGCAACATTCATACTAGTCTGAAATCAGTCCTGTATTAAGGGATATGTGGAAAGTTAGTTTGGGAAGGGTACAGTCCACTTTTGGAATAAGTACATTTTTAGACAGTTCTCTTCTTGTTGAAGAAGGGTAGGATGGGTGGGAACAGTGTCCCTGACTTTAAGGTAACGGTATTTCCTCTGTGTAATGGAAATTAAGTATGTAGGCCTTGGTATGTCTGTTGTTCGACTGCAGATAATGGAGTTTTTTGGGGGTGTTAAAATGTTAAGGAAAGTACAGGAAGAGTTTTTTGTTGTGCATCAAATCAAAATCAAACTGCCATTTTTAAGTTCTGGATTGGGAATAGAAAATTCATCCCTGGTTTGACACTTATGTCTCTAATGGACAGAGGCAGTCTGTAAATGGTTCACCTCCCAGGCCCCTGCTTGTAATTGCTTCATCTCCCAAGCCCCTGCTTACACTTGCCAAGGATACCAGAATGTGTCAGGGATTTGGGATGCATGGCTGGACTAAAAAAGGCCCGAGTGATCATTAGCCTTGTACACACCAATAAACATATGACACAATGGTCAGTAAATGCAACACCAGATACTGATAACAGATTTTCATTAGTAAGATACTTGTTGTTTGTCTTTCGGCTTTTCCCGGTAAGGGGTCGCCACAGTGGAACTCCAGTCCACTAATGATTGTCAGTAGATTTTTATGAAATGCTGAGGTGCCACCTCGATGCTCAGCCTTCAACGAAGGCATGCCCATTTCTGCATGCATGTCTTTCGAATGCTAACCGTGGGGAGGACATGCAGACTCCACACAGAAGGCACTCCCAAGCCCAGCCGAGAATTGAATGGGAAAACCTCTTGCTGTGAGGTAAGAACACTACCGCCGTACCACCGAAATGTCCAAATAACATCACCTCTCATCAGTCAATATGCAGCTAAATGTTAACTTACTGTCATACGTCTAACCTTATGAAGCAAACCACAAAGGCCAGCAATCTTCCTTGAAACTACTTTCTGGATTCTTTCAAACCTATAACCCCATGCCACCGCAGCATGGAATATATGTTGCCTATTAAGGGTGATATATACACACATATGTACATGCATATCTATCTAACTATATCTATATCTATATATATATATATATATATATATATATATATATATATATATATATACAAAAACACACACACACACACACAGATCTGCATGTATGTATTAACACACACACACACACACACACACACACACACATATATATATATATATATATATATATATATATATATATATATGTATATATATTTATTTATTTAACATTTGTTAACCAGGAAAGTCCAACTTGGAACAAAGCCAATTTTCAGTGGCTGCCCCAGAAGAAATGTTGATATATATATACATATATATATATATATATATATATATATATATATATATATATATATATATATATATATATATATATATATATATATGTATATAGGTCTACCTGATAACACCGACATGCCAAAACACTGACAACGAAATAACCGACATGAAAAAAATGACAAAAAACAAAGTTCAAAAACACGAAACGTCACATGCCTGACAAATCCGGACAATCAGCAAAACAAATACCTTTCCCGAAAAACACACACACAACACAAGCACACCAAAAACCTTACAAACCCACACTAAACCTTAGATACACAACTATCTATGCACTAACCTTAACCCAAACCCTAACCCTAAGGTCCGTCATTATCGCACACTTACCTTACCCGCACCCTAACCCTAACTCACTTAACCTGCCCATAAACCTAAAGTCCGTCACTATCGCACACTTACCTGACCCACACCCTACCCTAACATCTGTCACTTACCCACACCCTGAACCTAACATCCGTCCCTATCACACACTTTCCTTAACTTGTCGGTGTTCACAGCATCGGGATTCTCAACTGCCAGTCTTCTCTGTTGTCGATCTTCTGGTGTCGGTGTTCTCGTCATAGGCGTTGTGCACTTTAGGCATTTTCAGGTAGACCCATATACATACATACATAGATATATTTATATTTATATATATATATATATATATATATATATATATATATATATTTATATCCCCACTCAGGAATCCTAGAAAAACTCACTAAGCCAGGCATCAACCCCTATATCACTAGGTGGGTTGCAAACTGGCTCACAGATAAAACCCACAGTGTGAAAGTAGCTGACTCCAAGTCAGACTACTTCCAAAAGCACATACACCCAAGCTGATGAGTATGATCTAGAACCATAGCACCAAATCACTTTCAGAGGTAGAAATGAGCGTCATGTAGAAAGGGATGACCTTAACCCCACACAGTAGGAGCAACATAGTGAGTACCATAAATTAATTATAGCTCTTTGTGAGGAAATCAAACCTAAAGGTATTTTTCCAGGACAAAGACAATAAAAAGAAGACACTAGATTGGAACACAATTGCACGTGAAACAAAAAATGGGAAAACCCAGTGACTTTTGCCCCTCTATAGATCCTACACTCAGTGCTTATGAAGTGAAATATTTAGTAGAAATCAGGGGAAAAAAACTTTTGAAAAGGTAAGAGGAAATTTTACAAGCTCAATAGATATAAAATGCAAGATGTATTAGCACTAAACAAAGACACAAGCAGAAGAACTAAAACGTCAGATAAGGGAAGGGTGACATTGGTTACAGACACTGGTGTTTGCAATAATAAGACTGAAAACGTACTGGGAAACCAAGCTTTTTACAATAAAGTAGATCAAAGCATAGCCCATAATGCTTACAACAATATCCTTAGTTCACTCAAGAAACTTCACGGCATAGAACTAATGGAGAGCAGGCTATAAGAATTCTTCACTATTCATCATCGTAGGATTCCTAGTTTCTTCATAATTCCAAACCCCCACAAAAGCCTACTAGACCCCCCCCCCCCCATACAGCCATGTTGTGGCCAGTGGGGGAGCCATAACTGAAGCTGTGGTGATACATCTGGAGGCCACTACAAACTACTAGTGGCCATCACCAAATCCTTTGTGCTGAAAACATTAGATTTTCATCTGAAAATAAAGGACATCAACAGCACAGATGACACCATACTGGCAGCTATAGACACTGAGGCCCTGTATACCCTTTTACCCACATTTCTGAATCAAAATGGTGGAAGAGACACTGATTAAAGGAACAGAAACGTTACAGGCATAGCTAGAATTAATCAGCAAGCCATTGCAAATGCTCCTGGAGAATAATTTAAAATTTAATGGTCAATTCTACCAACAAACCACAGACATAGCCATTGGAACAGCTGTGACACCAGTTTAGCTAATGTAGTGCTAATGAAATGGAAAGAGGGAATGTTTGTAATGCAGACGTTCATATCTACGTTAGTTGATGTTTACACTTTAATGATCACATTTTCATCATTTTGGATGGCAGTGAGTACAGACTTACAGACTTAAAGAGTTCTACAGCTATATTGGTAACCCCAGCAGTTTCCTCAAGTACATCTCCAATCATAGTAAAGGAAAAGTAGATTTTCTAGATGTAACCATTAGAAAAAGTGTTGAGAACGCTCACCTTTCCAACAATTTGTACAGAAGCATGCACTCCCTCCTCATAAAATGCAATATAAGAAAATCCCGAGGGATGTGCATCACAACAGCATTGAAGGAATTGAGAGATTTTATTGACAAAAAACGTCCTTAGAAGATAACATGAAGAAAAGATGCTGTACATTATCCCAAATACTGAAACAATCAGGAGGCTATTGTGTTCTTGAACCTCTTAATCACACTCTCTACTTGGATTATTGGAACATTTACACGGACCCCAAAAGTGAAATCAGAAGATGCAGCATTGCCATGACCTTTGCTGAAGACCCCTTAATCATCAAAAAAAAAAATGTTCATGTACATCACCTGGGACAGCACAAAAGCAGTAAAAGAAGTTGTGAACTACTGGAACCAGCGCCAATGATCCAAATGTAAAAGGAAAAAGAATTAGGGACTTCCTGGGAAAAAAAAGAAGAAACTGGCACTGATGTAAAATGCAGAAACAAATGTGGGACCTGAAACTGCAGGTTTTGTGGACTTACAAGTGATACCTGCCCCAACACTGGAAAAAGGTTTTTTAACATGCTCAAATCAGATTGCAGTATTGAGATGGATGTTTATAGTGCCCCATGCATGTAATGCCAGTCTTTCTGTATAGGCAAAACTGTGAATAAATTTAAAAAATTGTATTAGCCAACATTTGTCTGATATTAGATACAATGTCACGAGAAATAGCACAGCAAAGCATAACCTGGAGAACACAGGACATGACTCCTTAAAATTTCAAGTACTAGATTTTTTGAAGGAAATAAAAATGGTCTTTTGGAATAGAAAGACCGTGATTGGCAGACAAACCTAAATATTTGTAACATACTAGGGCTCAACACCAGCATTTCTATCAAGAGTGCATGGCAGCGGTGAAGTATTAACTATAAACATTTTTAACTTCAGACTGTCTACCATTCCTTTCCCAGGAAAGGTTGCACAGCACTAGTTAACTCTAAAAGTGACACCAATACTCCATTCCCCTCTATTTCATCCAGTGAAATGTTAATGGTCTACCACATCCACTCCCATCCTCCTTTGGGTCTCTTATTTGAATGAGGGTAACTTTAACCTCCTTTTCTTCATTCAAAACTGACCTGGATGCCAACATGTTTATATTAATATTTATATTTGTATTTTTTTTAGGCAGAGCACTGATCTCAGTAGACCCTTTTCAGACTCATCCCAGGTGTGGTAACTGGTTAAGTGACTTGCTATGAGTCACACAGTTAGAATGGAAGTTGAGGGAATCAAACCTTGTACCAGTGGATCTCAGGAAATATCATCATAACAGCTGCTTAATACTCTAAGCCAAATGCCAGACAATAGCATTGATGGAAATGCCTGTGACTTACTGGGGCAACAAACTAGGACCACACCAGAATATACCTGTGGACAGCAATCAGCCAGCATGGCAGCAATTGATTTCTTTCCAGTAGACTAATGCAACACACTTTTTCCCCTAAAAGACTCCCTACTTCAAAGCTAGATCCCCTAAGACACAGCCACCATCATTTGTATCCCTTTTTCTTCCATAGATTTTCCTATTTATGTTTTGCTTTTCCCTTGTTTCTCCTGGCCAATGTGAACCAAGATGGGATTATTGTTGCCGCCTTTCAGGATATTAGTGCAGATACTTGTTTTATGCCTCATTCCATATTGTAGAATGGGTACCTGATAGGATTAACAGAAACTGGTTGCATGTACCAGGGCTGGTTTCAACATGGTTTAATCCCAAATTGCAGAATTATAGTCACAGGAAAACCTTGAAGACCTTAAACTCCCGTTTTCACAGGAAATGGTGCAGGAACTTCACCAGGACATTGCTGTAGTTACGGCCTTTTAATGGTGCAGGAACTTCACCAGGACATTGCTGTAGTTACGGCCTTTTAATGGTGCAGGAACTTCACCAGGACATTGCTGTAGTTACGGCCTTTTAATGGTGTAGGAACTTCACCAGGACATTGCTGTAGTTACGGCCTTTTAATGGTGCAGGAACTTCACCAGGACATTGCTGTAGTTACGGCCTTTTAATGGTGCAGGAACTTCACCAGGACATTGCTGTAGTTATGGCCTTTTAATGTAATTAGAAAAGAGACTTTCTCGTTATTGTGTACATTTCTGGACTATGTTTTCATGGGGCTAGAAACACTGTGCAGAAAGAGTCTCCATTTGAATAATCTTTATTTTTCACTTGTTTGAAATACTGTGTGTCTTTTCTTGGAATGTTTCTTAGATGATATTCTGGTTTAAGCCATATAGAGTGAACAAAAGCAATTCAGATTTTCCAGGCATGCTATGACTGTGGTCTTCTCATTGGTTTCTCACTTTTAAGCTTTTGTATATACGTTTGCACTTATTTTGTTTTTATGGCTATAGTGTGCTGTAAATTTGAATCTATATTTCCTTGGTAATGTTTAAAACAATCTGATGAAGCTCGGACATTGTGAGTGAAAGTGGTCTCCCAAGACTCCATCTCAAAACCTACTTTATTTATTTTGGTGGTTTGAAAAGGTTTATGTTTTATCTCTGTTGGTCTGAAGAAGATTAGATTTCCAGAGTCACAGGGCTTTTAAACACTGGCTACCACTCATAAAGATCTGAGTCATAAGCAGGGTAAAAGTGGGCAATTTAGGATCACTCACTATTTTTTGATTAATATCCAAATTCGAACACTACAGCTAGAAGTTGTAAGTCACAAGCTCTGCACAAGCAGACAGTCAAGGGCCTCCTACATTACTGCTGATCGTTACTTTCCAACATTTGGAGAATTATTAATATGCTACATAAAAGTGGGCTTAGTATGACCACAGTTACTGAGGTAACTAACACTAAAAACTTCCAATTTTTAGTAACCAAGACTCTTGAGATAGAATTGACTCAAAAGGGTCTGGTACCTTCAGACATGATTTCAACCCCAGGGACTTAGAAGATCCTGGACTCCTCTGGTCATTTTGCTATGTTCTAGTTCCTAAAAGCTGTTCAATAACCTTTGTGTTCCTGTGTTTCAGTCTTGCATAACAGAAGAAATAATTATACTTCAAATGTTCATGACTCTGTAATCAATTAAAATGAATTACTTTTATAAAATATAGGGATAAGGGTCAGCTGTTGGGAAAGAAATCTGCTTACAAAGGAATACAACAAAGAGGGTCTAGTATGCAAAACAGTCACTCCCTGAGCCAACTACAGAGACCAATCTGACTGGCCTCCTTAAAATCTGATCCATTGAATCCAACTGGTTCCTTGTGCCATCTTGTTGAATTACTAAAATAAGACCTTCTGTTTATGTGTTTTAATGGGATTCTGGCGTGTAGCTCGCGAGACATTTGCCTGCGAGCTACATCGCCGAAACCAAACGGCTGCAGCAGCACTTTGCCATAGTGCAAAGTGCCTGA
Organism: Protopterus annectens; assembly: GCF_019279795.1. NCBI lineage: Eukaryota > Metazoa > Chordata > Ceratodontiformes > Protopteridae > Protopterus > Protopterus annectens. Next base: position 872,759,207 of record NC_056750.1, on the reverse strand, counting down.
ACAGCACAGCCGCTGCAACTGTAATCTATGCACAAGCAGCTGCAGCCGTACGGGCTGTGTAACGCATTCCTTCTTCTCGTGCAAGGAATGCATTTATTTAATTATTTATTTATTGTGATGTCAGACTGACAACACAATAAATAAATATATTTAAATAAATATATAACTCTTTTTAATTTAAATGCACATTAATGTTTTCTTTATCATTAAAATCTGGAAAGCAGCATGTATTCAACCTAACTTGCCAGAACTATTTGTTCCAATCTAGTTCATCTTCTGAATCAAATCTCTTATCATAGTTGAAAACAGCATCAATAACAAACAATATAAATTTCTTTGAGTGCCTACAAACTTCAGCATATCTAGCTAAAGCACTTTTCTTATCAAATATTTCTATAGCATGCATGCTCATAGATCCTGTGATATAATTCTCTAGTCATCCTACCAAATTAAAAAGCTTGGCATAAAGAACAACTTGCAACATACACCACAAATCTCGATTTACATGTGAAGAGCCCTGGAATTTTGATCATATAATTATTTATATTTATCTCTTTTAACTGTTTAAGTGATATTTAATAATTATGTGTTGCATTTTTATTTGGTTGAATTTATCACTGTTTTTCAGCCTGTACTTTTTTTAAAGAAACTCCATCATCTTGTTACTGTACTGCTCTTAGGTTGTTGTTTTAACAGTATTCTGCAAAAACTTTTGTGACTTTACCAAAATATTTCTAAGTTTTGCAAAGTTTATGTGTGTTATGAACATTTATCAATGTTAGTGAACTTAATTTTCCAGTGATTCTTGATATTGCAGGAATTTTTACTTCTGTTCTGATCTCTGTCTCCATTTGGTGGCTTTTGAGTTGCTCGTCTCTGCTATAAGTTTGATATTGGACACTCCTCCCAGTACTATCACATCAGCTAATTCTACTGAGTACAGTGAGATCATTTGGGTAGGCCCATCCCCTTAGATTCTTAACCTTGAATTATCTTCTGTTGCCTCCCTTACTACTTAACAAAAAAAAAAATAAACTTTGTTCAGCTGATTTTACTGTATATGTGTGTCTTCCTACTTTATTACTTTATTTTGCTTTTGCTGCTTATTCTTAAAGTGTTTGGTTACATTTATTCTGCTTCATTTATTACTGCTTGTTAGTAGCCTGGTAAAATTGTAATTGTTATTCTACACCTGTTAGTTTTGGTTTAAGGACTCAGGCTTCAGGCCAGTTATTTTACATTAAGAACATTTGTGCTCTACACTCCTGTGGGAGGAGAGGGTAGTCTCTGCCCTTCTGAGCTGGGAATTGTTGGGTGAAGGCTTATTCTGCCTGTTGTTCTATGTCTTTGTTCCGGTTAAGCACTTGGGTTCTGAACCATTTGTTTTACATTAGGAGGGTTGTGGTCTAGACTTTTGGGGCAGGAGAGTGTGGTCTACACCCTTCTAAACTGTCAGTTGATGGTGAAGGCTTATTGTGCCTGCTATTCTAAGTGTCTTTATTCTGATTTAAGAACTTGAGTTCCAAACTAGTTACTTTACATTAGGAGGATTTGTGGTCTAAACTCTTGTGGCAGGAGAGGATAGCCTACACCCTTCTAAGCTGGAAATTGCTGGTTGAAGGCCTATTGTGTCTGTTGTTCTGAAGTGTCTTAGTTCTGACTTAAGCACTTGGGCTCCAAAACCAGTTGTTTTACATTAGGAAGGTTTGTGGTCTAGACTCTTGTGGTGGGAGAGTGTGGCCTACACCCTTCTAAGCTGGCAATTGCTGGTGAATTATTGCTTTATTTTAAACTGCTTTTTGCTGTTGTGACTGTGATTGATAACACTTTGAATTTCTAGTACTTCTGTATTTTATAGCATAGGCCGCATTCAGACTTGCTGAATCTACACTGTTTGGTATCACTTGATCTCTAAAACCAGCTATTCACTGAGATACTGAAAGATCTGAGGCATCTGTTGCTTCCAACTAACTGCAAGTGCCTGTTTTTCTCTTGTATTGCACTTTTAATTTGTATTTACATTCTACTCTCTGTTTGAATTGTCTGAACTGTTTTCTGCCACATTTTACTGTATACTGTACTAGTTCAGTTGCAGCGTAGCCAATTACAGGTTTGCTGTATTTTGGACTGTTTTGTAACTTCTGAGCATCAAATTCAAGCTATCTTTGTTGGTGAAGGCCCTTTTGCACCCTTGTTTGGACTAGAGCTCAGAGAGAACATCCTTATTGCCTAGTTTGAATTAGTGTTATTTCATGTTTTATTTAAGCCCTGCATTTGCACATCTGTGTGTAGTGCACCATTGTGCACTGCAGCGTAGTGGTGGTTACTCTTGGTGGTTATAGACACAGATGTTTTACTTGTTAAATTTTACCTTAGCACTTTGCTTGTTTTCCTCCAGAGGTTTTTTGTGGCCCTGCTCTACTGTCAAGTGGAACACTAAGCCTAGCTTCAGAGATACCAACACACCTCTCACCCACTTGCCATTCCTAAGTGTGACCTCTTTTCCTGACCATATAAGTTTACCTAACACTATGCACAGACAATTTTGCACAGTTTCTCCAGCCATCTTGGTTGACATGGACATCCTGAGGCACTGTAGCAACTGCCTCATGTTCATTGACAACCTTCTTCTCCTAGTCCACACAAACTTAAAATGTGAGAACCTTGAATCCATGCTGTCTCACACACTATTCAGTACATATGACAATGAGTCGGTTATTAGCATGCACACCTCACCCTCCTACTCCACCCAAACCCACATCACACATACCTACATATGCAGAGGTCCTCATCAGAAACATACCTAAACACCAGAGTCCTCCCAAACACAAACACAAGCATGCTACACATAATACTTCCTCTGCAGAACACAATACACATAATAGCTCACACACCAGTGTCTCATCTGTCAAGCTGTTAAGGCAAAACAACAAAACCAAGCATATTAGTCACAGGTGATTTCATTGAGAGACACGCAACTGTCCCTCTCATCAGACTGGATAAGGAAAAGGTTATGGTCAGTTGTCTGTCAGGTGTTGGATATGCCAGATCACACATGCACTCAAGTCTCTCAACAACAGGCACTGTTATGATTCCGTCATAGTCCATGTTGGTATGAATGACTTGAGACATATCACTCTGCACTATATGAAGAGAGACATGACTGGGCTCTTAGACTGTGTGTCTCAGGCAGTTATGTCCCTAGCCTTAAGCAGCATTTTACCTTCACCTAGGATGATAACTCAATGTAAACAGAAAATGATTGACTTCAATAACTGCCTTAGTTTCTGGTGTCATTCTAAGGAAATTCAGTTATCTGTTCACCTGGGATGACATGATCAACATACCTCAATGCTTTGCCAAAGATGGTCTTTATCTGTCACCCCTGGTATTTTGGCTATAGGCGAAGGCTCTTGCCACTCCAGTAGTGCCATTTTTAGGCAGTGTCTCAAGGACAAAATTCCCACTGTAAAAATTCCATCTAAAAACCTCCTCAAGGATATGCCGCTAAACCCTAGTAGTCTCAACATGAAGCTGCACTCACTTGAAACAGTCCTTACCTTGGAAAATACAGACATTTGTTAAGTCATGGAGACCTGGTTGAAGGCTGTCGAGAGCACCCCAGCCATACCAGATTACACCTCCTTCCACATGTTCAGACCACAAACTGAAGGGCATGCAAACTAAAGAAGGTGGTGTATCAATATTCATTAAAGATAAATACACCTCCAGACTGGTTAAACAGTATGATTCCATGGAGATACTTCAGGTGCAATTAACTGTTGGTAGGATACCTATTCAAGTCATTGATAGCTACAGGACCCCCTCCCTGAATCAGGACACCTACTCTGCCTATTTGGATCTACTTGAGTCTATCAAGCTACATCCCAACACCATGGTTTCGGGTGACTTTAAATACCCATCCATTAACTGGGTAAATCACTCGTGCTCAAACTCACTTGCCCAAAGGTTCCTTGACTTCTTTAATGCCAGTCCTCTGGACCAGCTGGTTGACACCCTCACAAGGGGAGCCAACATCCTGAATCTGGTGTTTACCAGTATAGGGGATCACTGTAGCATCCCCACTGTGAGGTCTTCCCTAGTGAGATCTGACCACACATCAGTCTCATTCGAAGTAACTATAACACCTGACCCCCCCCCCCCCCAGCAGCAAGTAAACTAAGAAACTTCTCAATCCGATTATAATCTCTTACGGCATGTGTTTTTTTCCTCACAAATCAGTGACCACTGAATTCATTAAATAATGACATACATTTCAGTTCCAGACTTCATATCCTTCAGAAAATGCATGGTAATGTAAAACCTGTTATTTTAGCAATTTTCTAAGTTTTTAACAGCAATAATTAAAATCTGTCCCTATTTTGGGGCCTTTGACCCTCCCTAGTCTTTTTAGCTTTGTCTAGATTGCTTATGATTTAAGGTTGAGAGATATGTTTTCACCTGTTAAAAAAATATATTAATATTGTTGATATTGCATATACAACTTAAAACATTTTGTTTGCACTGCATGTACTGATGCTTTTCTCCCCAGGCCTCCTCTGAAAAGGGGGCCTTGTGCCCAGCCAGACTTCCAAGATCAACAAATGTAAAATAAAATAAACAAATAAATATACCATAACAGTGAAAACTGGATAGTGCTGTGGCTGAGAATTTAACAGTTTATTGTCCGGGTCAGAAGGAAAGAGTTTAAACCTGTATTAATAAAACTACAACAAAAATAGTGGGCATATATGGACGGTGAAACTGGGGGGTAGGGTACAAACAATGAACTGAGGCAGAGGTCTGGAGAATGGAGCATGGCTAAGCAGGTGTGGAAGGATTTTTTTGATGATCTTAAATATGTTAGTAATAAGGGGACAGTCTGTAACACAACTTAGAAAAAATGTTTATCTTATAAAATCTGTTATTTTGCGGAAATTGGGATATCTTGGTGAAGATTCTCCTTTCTCAGAAGATATGGAGAATAACTTGATGGGACTAATATTCCTGATTGTTTCACAGTTGAGGCATTACCTAATAAAGTTGGGATTCTTTGTATAAAGGGTTAGGAAGGTAGCTTTTTGAGTTATTTACATATGATGAGTGTAGTGAAAATGGTGTTTTGCAGAGGTCCCATTGGACTTGAAATAGTGTCAGTGACTGGGTTAGGCCACTTGAGGATGTCATTTTGGCAATACTGCAATAACACACTGTCTAAGCTTCTAAACTATTTGTTGTTACTTCAGTCTTGTATTTATAGCCAGGTAAGCAGACTGGCCTGAAGCCCATTTCTTAGGCACACCCAGGGATCAGTGTTACATATCATTTTAATTAAACTTAGAGTTAATAACATAGACTTCAGCCACACCCAGGGATCGGTGTTACATATCATTTTAATTAAACTTAGAGTTAATAACATAGACTTCAGCCACACCCAGGGATCAGTGTTACATATCATTTTAATTAAACTTAGAGTTAATAACATAGACTTAAGCCACACCCAGGGATCAGTGTTACATATCATTTTAATTAAACTTAGAGTTAATAACATAGACTTCGGCCACACCCAAGGGTCAGTGTTACATATCATTTTAATTAAACTTAGAGTTAATAACATAGACTTCAGCCACATCCAGGGGTCAGTGTTACATGTAATTTTAATTAAACTTAGAGTTAATAACATAGACTTCAGCCACACCCAGAGTTAATAACATAGACTTCAGCCACACCCAGGGATCAGTGTTACATATCATTTTAATTAAACTTAGAGTTAATAACATAGACTTTGGCCACACCCAGGGATCAGTGTTACATATCATTTTAATTAAACTTAGAGTTAATAACATAGACTTCAGCCACATCCAGGGGTCAGTGTTACATATCATTTTAATTAAACTTACAGTTAATAACATATATTTCAGCCACACCCAGGGATCAGTGTTACATATCATTTTAATTAAACAGAGTTAATAACATAGACTTTGGCCACACCCAGGGATCAGTGTTACATATCATTTTAATTAAACTTAGAGTTAATAACACAGACTTCCGCCACACCCAGGGATCAGTGTTACATATAATTTTAATTAAACTTAGAGTTAATAACATAGACTTCAGCCACACCCAGAGTTAATAACATAGACTTCAGCCACATCCAGGGGTCAGTATTACATATAATTTTAATTAAACTTAGAGTTAATAACATATACTTCAGCCACACCCAGGGATCAGTGTTACATATCATTTTAATTAAAGTTAGAGTTAATAACATAGACTTCAGTCACACCCAGGGATCAGTGTTACATATCATTTTAATTAAACAGAGTTAATAACATAGACTTCAGCCACACTCAGGGGTCAGTGTTACATATCATTTTAATTAAACTTAGAGTTAATAACATAGACTTCAGCCACCCCCAGGGATCAGTGTTACATATCATTTTAATTAAACTTAGAGTTGATAACATAGACTTCAGCCACCCCCAGGGATCAGTGTTACATATCATTTTAATTAAACTTAGAGTTGATAACATAGACTTCAGCCACCCCCAGGGATCAGTGTTACATATCATTTTAATTAAACTTAGAGTTGATAACATAGACTTCAGCCACACCCAGGGATCAGTGTTACATATCATTTTAATTAAACTTAGAGTTAATAACACAGACTTCCGCCACACCCAGGGATCAGTGTTACATGTAATTTTAATTCAACTTAGAGTTAATAACATAGACTTCAGCCACACCCAGAGTTAATAACATAGACTTCAGCCACATCCAGGGGTCAGTGTTACATATCATTTTAATTAAACTTAGAGTTAATAACATATACTTCAGCCACACCCAGGGATCAGTGTTACATATCATTTTAATTAAAGTTAGAGTTAATAACATAGACTTCAGCCACACCCAGGGGTCAGTGTTACATATCATTTTAATTAAACTTAGAGTTAATAACATAGACTTCAGCCACACCCAGGGGTCAGTGTTACATATCATTTTAATTAAACTTAGAATTAATAACATAGACTTCAGCCACACCCAGGGGTCAGTGTTACATATCATTTTAATTAAACTTGGAGTTAATAACATAGACTTCAGCCACACCCAGGGGTCAGTGTTACATATAATTTTAATTAAACTTAGAGTTAATAACATAGACTTCAGAATTGTCCACACCTTTGAGGTCAAAGTTCTCATTTTTCATCCCTGATAAAGTGGACCACTGGTGGATCATTTCCATCCAGACATTCTATTAGCTATTCATCCTTCCTCGGTTGATCTGTTCAGCTATCCATTTGGGTTACAGTTGTAGAAGGTTAGTATTGCTACAAGGGCTATGTGGCAGAGATTATTTCTGTGGTATAAACTTTCTTGTCAGCTATACTCATTTGCCTAGCAATGAGCGACTGGCTTATGTGTCTTTCTAAGTTACCATGTCCCATATCAACACTGCATTTGACGACCAGTTGTTGGAATATTACCTGGGTTGCCATTTGTCACTTATTCAGTCTGTTGTATTCACATGCTGACCTATGATGAAACATAATGGTCTGTTATTTATAAGTTGAAAATGCACTTTGTGTGTTTGTATTCTAACATCTATGACTCATCTAGCTATTTTCATATACAAATTATTAATAAATTCATATTGTTTTATTTGTCATTATCTTCATATGCACTACCGTGGACATTTTTGAGTGTTTATTATCTACTGTGATTAGGAAGCTTGAGCCTATGGAAGGTCTACTACCAGCTGCCATATATTTTGGGCAATGTTCCTGGCTTTCTCAGTCATGTGTGGGATTTAGGTGGAAGGAAGGGCTCAACAATACAGAACTGTTATACCATTGTTACTGAATTATTCCGGTCTCCTAACAGATGATACTGAGTCTGTGTTACATAACAGCTGCACAAAGTCATATAATGAATGCCTACTCAACAGGTTATGTACAGCAATTATCACCTGTGTCTCAACTTTGCAATAATGTACAGCAGATCATTGTCACATGTTATTTATTTTATTTATTTTATTTTATTTTACATTTGTTTACCGGGAAGGTCCAGCTGAGCAAGTGCCCGTTTTCAGTGGAGGCCCTGGGAGAAAAGCTCCAAGTAGTACAAAGATAGTTTGAAAGTCTACAGTACATTTTAATATAATCAGGTATATACATTGGCTAATACACAGAATAGCAAATTCAGACAATTTGAAGATTAACCAGTGAATAAGTAATTGAATATGAGTTATATCAATAATAGCTTTTGTTGAGTTTACAGTACATATTTACTTGTAGTACTTGTAGTATTTCCAGTGCACACTACCAATTGTTCAGAAGTTAGCACCATGTGGTATTTACAATATATGATAAATATTGAGGGAGTGTACATTATTCCTTTCGAGAGGGTACAGTGTTAGCTGTTAGATTAGCGAGCAGTCATGCTGAGTTATACGAAGGTAGTGAGAGTGAGGTTGGTGTTTAGATGATACTTAGTCTGGGGAAAGGCAGGAGCAGAACCAGGATTCTGATAGGTGAGATTTTAGGAGTGCTTTGAATCGTCTTGAAGAGGAACATGAGGTAAGAGCAGTTGGAAGGGTGTTCCATAGCTTAGCAGTATAGTTAGAGAAGAGGTCTTCCCCAGCCGAGTTCTCTGCTCTAGAAACCTGTAGTAGGTATTCATTATCAGAGCAGAGGGGTCTGGAGCTGAGTAAGGCTGGATTAGTTGGCTGAGGGCTGTTGTTTTGTTTGGGTGGTGAATAATTTGGTGGGCTAGGCTTAGTTGGTTAAAGTGTAGGAGATGTGCAAGTTCAAACCAACTGAGTTGTTTTAGGGATTCACAGTGATGTGACCTGTATGTTGATTTTGTGGCAAATTTGAATATTTTATTATAGCAGACCTGTAGTTTATTAAGGCTTGATTTACGTAGGTTGATGAGGATAGGGGATGCATACAGGAGTGTGGATAGTATGTGGGTTCTGGCCATGGTAATTCTTGTAGAAGGTGTAACCTTTACAGGAGGCCTAGTTTTTGTGGACATTTTTGATGGTTTGGTCTATATGGATGTCAAATTTTAGATTGATGTCTATTACTATCCCCAGTAGTTTGGTGTGGATAGTAGGAGTGATGATAGTGTTATTCTTAGAGTATATGTTGAAGGTTGGGGGGGCAGATTGCAGTTTTAGTGGGAGAAAAGATTAGGAGGTTAGTTTTGTTGGGATTAAATATCAGGTTTGAGTTGGTTGGCCAGTTTTTCACTGAGAGGAAAGTGTCTTGGGTAAGGTTTTGGAGGGTTGTAAGGGAAGGGGCTGCACAGTTCAGGGTTGAGTTGTCAGCATATTGGATTAGGCTGGCTTTGGGGGTAGCAGTGTGTAGGCGGTTGGCAAAGAGTGAGAATAGAAGAGGTCCAAGGATGGAGCCTTGTGGGACCCCGACTGTGACTTGGAGGGTGTGAGAGAGAGTTTGTTGCCATCAAACAGCTTGTTGTCTATCTGCTAGGTCGCTTTGGAACCATTTAAGAGTTGTGATATTAATATTTAGGGAGGAAAGGACTTGCATGAGTTTGTTGTGGTTGACCATGTCAAAGGCGTTTGACAGGTCCAGGAATAAGGCTGATACAAATAGGGAGTTGTTTCTAAGTTGGTTAACTTTGTTGGTAAAGGTAAGTAGGGTGGTTGTTGTGCTATGTGCAGGACGAAAGCCATGCTGGGTACTAGATAGTAAGTTATGTGAGTTGAGATATTTCATGAGCTGTGTGTGCACTATTCTTTCTAAGATCTTGGAGAGAGAATGGCAATAGGACGGTAGCTAGTAAGTTCATAAGAGGTTCCCCCTTTGTGGAGGGGGGTTATGTGTGATAATTTCCAGATAGGGGGTACCTGTGATTCAGCTAGGGATCTGTTAATGAGTATTGTTATTGGATAGGTGATGGCTTCTGCTGCAATTTTAAGATAGTCAGCTGGCAGGTTGTAGGTTTTAGTTTTTTCAGATGTTTTTTGACATAAGTGGTGGATATTTGGTGTAGTTTAAATTGGATGGATGTATCCTGTGGGAGTGAAGGATTTCTTGTATTTGGGTTAGTATTTGTGTTAGTTTGTTTGTTGGCTAGGTTTAGAATGGTTTCTGTGAAGAAGTTGTTAAATTGGGTGGCTATGCTGTCACTACTGAGAGTTGTTTTAGAGGTGGGAGTAGCAATATTACCTGGTTGTAATAGGTTTTTACTGTGGCCCAGAATTGTTGTGGATGTTTTTGGTGCTTGTTTTGGATACTTAGGTAGTAATTGGCTTTGTCTATTTTCACTTGTTTTTTGGCTTTATTTCTGAGTTGTATGAAGGTTTGTTTAGTGGTATTGCATTTGTTTTTATGATACAGTGACCAGGCTTTATCTCTGTCTTTCAGTAGTGATCTTGTTTCTTTTGTTAACCAGGGGGAGTAGTTGGCTTTGTCTCTCACTTGCCTAGGGGGTGCACGGGTGTTGAGAATATCAAGAAAGATCTTGAAAGTTAGGACTGCTTCATCTAGCGTTAGATGTTTGAGGTGTTCCCATTGACAAGTTTAGTAGGGCAGAAATGAAGTTGTCAGGATTAAAAGATTTCTTATTCCTGATTGTATGGTAGGTGGTTCGATACACTGGGTAGATGTGATCATGAAGGAGGAAAGTTAGATCACTTAGGTTATCAGGGAGTTGGCCAGAGTGAGATGTAAGATGGGGTGTGTTTACTAGACTCCAGTCTAGTAGGGAATTACGTTTGGTGACAACCCGTAAAGGTTCATGTGAATAGTTGGGTTTATGGAGGAGCATTGGAGCCAGTCAATGTTGAAGTCTCCCATGATTGTTTCTTGGGGGAGGTGACTGGACCACCATTATAGCAGGTTTTCAACACTAGAGGTGTTGTTACCTGGTGGTATGTATCCTCCTATAATGTTTAGAGTTTTGTTATAGTTAATATTTAATTTAGCTGTAATAATGTCTGCATTATCTATGTCTGGAATTGGGGAGTTGAGGAGTTGTAGTGATGGTCTTTGCATAGGATAGCTATCCCTCCTCCTTTTTTGTTAGGTCTGTCTTTATGTAGGATGTTGTAGCCTGGGGGTGTAATCTCTTTACTGTCTATGTGGGGTTTAAGCCAGGTTTCTGTAATTGTTACTATATCTGGGGTGTAGTGAGATAGCATAGCTTGTAGATCATGGGTCTTTTGGTAATGCTTCTTATATTAATGTTGAAGAGGAGAAGGGATGATTTTGGTCTTTGGTGTAAGATTTATTTTATTTATTTTTTATTTATTTTTATTTTACATTTGTTGACCGGGCTAGTCTAACTGGATATATGTCCATTTTCAATAGAGGCCCTGGGAGAAAAGCTCCAAGACATGATTCAATACAGGTAAACAGTTTTGCTATTTTAGATGCCATTTTATTTATTTGGTAAGATAGGTCTGGTTGGGGTGGACGAGGTAGTGCTGGAGGGTTGGGGAGGGGTAGTGTGGGTTGAGTGGTTGTAGGACCTGGGTTACCCAACCCAATATATCAGTTCAACGAAACGGCTCATAATTGAATACAACAACGTTGAACTTCTAACCACGAAATCTACAAACATCGAAAGCTCAGAACAGCAAATTTTTTCCCTGGGAAAAAATCCACTGGTCCGAGAAACACACACACAAAAAAAGCACACCAAAAAACAGCAATCCACACACACACACTTAAAATCCTACATCTAACCCTACACTAAACTGTACATACACTACTATCTATCCATCTACCTTAACCCAAACCCTAACGTCTGTCACTATCGCACACCCACCTCACCCATGCTAACTCACCTAACCTGTGCCCTAACACTAACTCACCTATCCCACCCTAACCCTACAGTCTGTCACTATCGCACACCCACCTCACCCGCGCCCTAACCCTAACTCACCTAACCCATGCCCTAACCCTAATGCCCGCACAATCGCACACTTACCTGAACCCGACCCGTAACTTTCCACCACAGTGCTGAAAATAGCAAAGCCACAGCAATGGACAACCAAATTCCTTCCCTAGAAAAAAATGTGGTTATCTGCAGCTTCGTTATTTTCAGTGTTCACTGTTTTCAGTTTGAAATTAGACCATTCGAAGCATTAACACTTCACTGATCTAATATAGACCTCCGGGTTGGGGTGTATGTTTCCTGCTAGACTTATTTGTTTGTGGACATAGTGATAGAGTTTGGAGAGCTTAAATAAGAGTTTAGTGAATTTATTTGTGTGGTGAGACAAGGGTTGCAGTGGGAGGACCTTTAGAGTATAATAGTCCTTGATGGTTGCATGGAGGAGGCCTAGGAGGATGGTATGTGTGTTTTGGTGTTTTAATGATGCTTGTGTGTGTGGGAGTATGTATGATATGGTGCAGGGAGGTATTGTATGATGAGAGGGTGTATAAAGTACAGTTGTGTACCTACCATAAATGTAGATGTTCAAGTGTATTCACTGTTGCAGTCATTACACTTGGGTTATCCTGCTGGCAGGCTACCCGCAGTCAACCCGAATTCCAGAGTCTTGGTCCGGCGTCGGTTGCTGTCACCTCTTCCCTGACATCAGTGTGTCAGGGATATAAAAGATGCAGCCAACACCATTTTCTTCAGTTTTTCTTGCTCCAGATGTCAGGTGCCCCCAAAAGGGTAGGCTAAAAATTCTGCCAATAAAAATGCATGCACTAACATAAACATTACCTTCATCTACAAGCAAATACACCACACAGGTTTTATAGAATAGAGAAGTACAGATAAGTCCCAGCAATGAAAGGGAGATGGTGGGTGGGTAACCTGGACTGCAACAGTGAATACACTCAAACATCTACATTTATGGTAGGTACACAACTGTATTATGTTCATCGTGTTTCACTGTTGCAGTCATTACACTTGGGTTGAATCTCAAAGCTGAGGTTGGGTGGCTGGGCCTGAAAAGAATTAGGAGTGGCTATGAGGCCCTGCAGAACTGCAGTGGCAAAGCCTGCTCTGGATTTAGAGTAAAGAGGTTAGTGGTAATGCTTTTTAAAAGTATGCACTGAAGTCCAAGTTGCAGCCTCCAAAATATCCTTGGTTGGTACTCCTCTGAGGAAGGCTGCTGAAGTGGCTGCTGCTCTGGTTGAATGTGGCCTAATGCCCTTAGACACTGATTTGCCATGCTGTGAATAGCAGAAATGAATGCAGTGGCCTATCCATTTTGAAATATTCTGCTTTGAGATAGCTTTTCCCTTGCGATCCTGCAGCATATGCCACTAAGAGTTGCTCAGTCTTTCTGAAAGCTTTGGTTTTGTCCAAGTAGAAGCGTAGCTGTCTGTGTATGTCCAAAGAATGCAGAAGTCTCTCCCCCTTATTCTGTGGGTTTGGATAAAAGGTAGGCAAATGAATGGTTTGGTTAAGAGCCATACTGGACACTGCCTTAGGCATAAATGTTGGGTTTGTCCTCAGATAAACCCTGTCCGGATGGAAAATTATAAAAGGTTCCACAGCCATTAGTGCCTGTAACTCTGAGACTCTTCTTGCTGAAGTTATTGCTAGGAGCAGTGCTGTTTTCCATTATAAGAATTTTATCTCAGCTGTATTGGCTGGCTCAAAAGGAGGCAGTGTGAGTTTTTCCAAGACAAAATTGAGGTCCCATGCAGGTATTGGTGCTCTCCTTGGAGGTCTTATGTTTTGGGCCCCTCTGAGGTACTGCCTTAGCAGTGGATGTGAAAAAATAGGTGGGTCCATATTGTAATGTGCTGAAATGGCAGAGGCATGGATCTTAATTGATGAGAAGGATAGGCCTTTGTCCAGCATCTCAGTTAGGTATTGTAAAATCTGAGGAATATTTGGTACAAGTGTGTCAATTCCTTGTGCCTGGTTCCAAGCACAGAATCTCTTCCATTTTTCTGCATAAGATTTTCTGGTGCTGGGCCTCTTGGACTCCAAAAAAACATCCATAAAGTACAGTTTTATACCTACCATAAATGTAGATGTTCGAGTGTATACACTGCTGCAGTCATTACACCTGGGTTATCTTGCCGTCAACCACCCCTAATGCCTTATAGAACCAGCCACCCTTCCTCAGCTTTGGGATTCTACCCAAGTGTAATGACTGCAGCAGTGTAACACGATGAACATAGTACAGTTTTGTACCTACCATAAATGTAGATGTTCGAGTGTAAACACTGCTGCAGTCCAGGTTACCCTCCCTCCTTCCCCTCTTACTGGCTGGTACATACCTATGTCTTCTACCCTTACTACCTATGGGGAGTATTTGCTTTTCTTATGTATGTTTTATTAGCAATTGGAATTGCCTACCTATTTAGGGGCACCTGACATCTGGGGCAAGAAAAACTGAAGAAAATGGCGTCGGCTGCATCTTATATACCCCTGTCGCACTGACGTCAGGGAGGAGGCGACAGCAACCGATGCCAGACCAAGACTTTGGAACTCAGGCTGACTGGGGAACCGCCTGATGGCAGGATAACCCAAGTGTAATGACTGCAGCAGTGTAAAACGATGAACATCTGCTTTAGAGAGAGGTGTGTTCTGAATGGTTACATTATCCGCCATGCAGCCAGATTTAGGGTTCTGAGTTGGCTGTACAGGATCTGATTGTTTTGTTGGGTCAGTAAATGAGGAATTTGAGGTAATGTCCAGGCTGGGCCTTGAGACAAGCTCTTTAGGATTGGGTACCAGTGCTGACGTGGCCAGTCTGGGGCAATCAGTATCATTGTTGGCTTCTCTTGTCTGACCTTTAGGAGTACCTTGGAGAGGAGAGGCAGTGGAGGAAAGGCATATACTGTAAGGGTTTTCCAGCTGAATGACAGAGCATCCACTTTCCATGCTTGTGAGTGATAAGTCCGTGTGCAGAATCTCTGTAGTTGGCAGTTGTGAGGGGAGGCAGATAGATCTATGTCTGGGCATCCCCATTTCCTTGTTATCATGCTGAAGATTTCTGGATCTAGTTTCCACTCGTGAGGATCCATGACGTTTCTGCTTAGTTTGTCTGCCAGAGTATTTGTCTTTCCTGGCAGGAATTGTGCTTGTAGGTGTACTTGATAAGTCAATGCTGTGTTCCACAAAGTCATGGCTTGTCTGCAGAGGGGGTAGGAATGTGTGCCTCCCTGCTTGTTTATGTACCACATGACTGTAGTATTGTCCGTTTTTATCAGCAGTTGTCCTGGATGAAGTAGATCCTTGAAGGCTGTCTGGGCAGTTGTATTTAAGCTTGCACTCAGGAATATTATCTCTTGAGAGGGTACTAGTTTTGGTTTCTTTTCGTTTACTGTGTACCCTAGGCAAATTAGTAATCTTTTTACAAACACCAGATGCTTCAGTAGAATGTCCTTGTTCTCTGCTTGAATAAGGCAGTCATCCAAGTAAGGATAAATTTGAATCCCTCTTTGTCTACAAAAAGCAATTACTGGTGCCAGGCATTTTATGAAGACCCTGGGCGCAGTAGATAAACCAAAGGGCAGTGCATAGAATTGGTAGTGCATTGAGCCAGCTATAAATCTGAGGTATCTTCTGCAAGATTGATTGGGACATGCATGTATGCCTCTTTTAGGACCAAAGTTACAAGCCAAGTCTTCTTGCCCAGCATGGGCAGAAGCTGCTGCAGAGTCAACATTTTGAATTTGGAACGTCCAGAAAAGTGTTTAGAATAGACAGGTTTGTATTGTTCTCAGGACAGTATTGGTCTCCAGGCTTTGTCCTTTCTGGGTACCAAGAAAAGTCGAGTAAAATGCTTGTCCCTGGTCTTGCTGTAGTACTCGCTGAATGGCCCTCGTATCCATGAGGGATGAAACTTGCTTTTGTGCCTCTGCCCATTGATTGTGTGGCAGGTCTGGCATACCTTTTGCCTTTGGCAGGGTGTGAAAGTAGAACCTGTAGCCCTGGGACACTATATTCAAGACCGATTTGTCCTGGGTGATCATGCGCGAATTTTGTGAAAAAAGTGCTAGTTTTCCCCCAAGAGGGCTGCCAAAAGATAAGTGCTTGGTATTGGCAGAGGAAAGTCATTGGGACTGTTTCCTATATGGCTGTGATGTGTCTTCTCTGCTTTTGGAGGTAGAAGCTCCCCATTGTTTAGGCCTGTATGAGCCTTGGGGCTGGGATCTGCCTCTAGGGCATCTGTATCTGCCTCTTTGTAGCCTGTCTGACACTGGAAAGGACCAATTCTTTGAAGGCCAGTTCCTGCTAAATCTGGGTGGCTGTACCTATAAGAAATCCTTAACTGTCTGCATAGATTTTGCTTTATCCTCCATTTTCTTCAACACCTCTTCTGCCTTAACACCAAAAAAAGTATCATGCTGTAATGGCGCATCCAATAATTTTGCTTTAACATGATCAGGCAGATTCTGTTCCTTTAACCAAGCTTGCCTTCTAATGACAGAACCCGTAACAGCGGCCCTGCAAGAGGCCTCCAGTGAATCAAAACCAAAACCACATTGCAAAGTATGCTTTCCCACTTGTTCAGCTGCATGCAATAAATCCTGCATTTCCTTTGTTTTTTGGACATTCAGAATTTGTCAACATTTTCTGTTTTAGCAGTGACATTAAATATTGCTGATATTTAAGCATATGAAACTGACAATTTTAAAGCCCTTACAGCCAAGGTAGCAGAAGTGTAAACTTTTTTCCCCCATCTGTCCAGTGCCCTTGAATCCCGGGGACAGGGTTTTTTGCAGTGGAAGCCTTGACCCCTTTGGGACCCTGAGATATAGTTTCTGGGTCAGCAGCAGGGTTTTTATATAGAAATTTATGAGAATCTGGAACCCTGTAGTATCTGTCTGGCTTAACAGGTGCAGGGGGTAAAGAGTCAGGAGACAGGCCGGACTCTGAAACTACATCATCTACAATGTCTAGAACAGGTGGAATAGCAAGAGTTCTGTGCTGAGGTAGTAAAAGAAAGTCTCTGAGCCTTTTCTTAGATTCTGAGTAATCTTGGCTCTCCCAGTGAAAATGCTCCCTCATGGTATGCAGGGTTTCCCCAAAAGAATAATCCTCAGGAGGAGAGGCTGAAGGAATAGACTCTTCAGCATCAGAATCCTCATAGGGAGGAAGAGAGTATCCCTGTTCAGAAGAGGAGTCAGAGGAAATGGAAACCTGATCTGAAGATTCATATTCTGTCTCTTGCCTAGGCCTCTTATCAGGAGGGGGATGGGAACCCCTGACCAAAGTAATTAGGTCTTCGGCCATTTTAAGCATCTGTTTTTTAGGTATGGAAGTCTGTTCAGGAGAATGCTGTACTTGTTTCTTTGTCTTTAGAGCTGCTTTAGTCTTTGCCTTTGAAGCTGAGGTTGGCTTTACATATAGCTGTGTAGGTCTGAAAACATCCTCAGAAGCCAATGCCTGCTCAGCGGCTCTGGACCCATCTGAGAGAATAGTTTCCGTGTGTCCAATACCTTGACTATCCAGAGGCCTAGTTTGCTCCACGTGGGAGTCGGGAGTTGGAAGTGGCCTGTGGCTCTGAGGTAGCAGGCATCAGGGGCTGCGAAAGCGCCTCACTGAGACCTGGCGAACCGGCGAATGGCTTAGCGGAAGCCTCGTCATTGGTTTTGGACCTCGGATGCCTGTCCTTTTCCTTTTCCTTGCACTTTTTATAAACTCCAGTCGTCAGCTGTTCCGACGGCATTATATAATTAAATCTTTGGCCAAAGTAATGAAAGGCAGAATCATACTGATGCTTAACAGTGTGTTGGTTAAATCTAGCACAAAACCGACAGCTAACAACGTTGTGGTCAGGGCCTCTGCAAGGAATGCAGTAAGAATGAAAATCCTTATGCGGTATTTGCTTCCCACAAGAAATACAATTGTTAACTTTTTCTGACATCGGTCTGGAGCAAGAAGAAAGTTTCCCCAACAGGGTACTTAGCTTTAATGAAGACTTCGGATCTGAAATTCGATTTTGAAAATCTCAGGAGTTGGCCGACCGGCACTTGCGAACTGCTTTTGCTTCAGGCACCACGCAGCAAGAAAGACTAAAGAAAATGGCATCGGCTGCATCTTTTATACCCGTGTCGCACTGACATCAGGGAAGAAGCGACAGCAACCGACGCCGGACCAAGACTTCAGAATTCGGGCCAACTGCGGGTAGCCTGCCAGCAGGATAACCCAAGTGTAATGACTGCAACAGTGAAACACAATGAACATCAGGAATAGGAGAGATGTGGATGAGCTAAGTAGTAGAGTCTGTTTTAGTGCTGTCATGGTAATGTAAGAGTGAAGCTATATTAGATGTGGAGAAGAAGGAATAAAGTGTAAGTGGGAGGAGTGTAGTTGAGTGAACGTGATTGGAAGCCGAGAGGGGGTGTGGTTAAGGTGAGTATAAGTGTAGTAGTAGTGGGGGGGGGTGTGGGAATTAGGGGTAGGGTAGGGGAGCGGAGTGAGCAAATGAATTGAGCAAAAGGAGCAGGTTCAGACCACGAGGCAGCAGTTGCTCAAAAAAGGATAGTATAGGACAGATGAGTATTCCCTATTTGCTTGCACTGTCTAACTGAGCCTGTTTCTGCTTTCATATAATGTTTGGCTATTTTATAAATAGGTATATAACTAGCAGGGGCAGAGTAGAGACTAGAAGCTAGGTAATGGAGGCAGTAACCCAGCTATCGACAAGTGTGCATACCAGATAGGGCAGAACTATATGGCTACACACACCAAGTTCATTTAGTGTATATATAAACCTGGACAATAGCAGGAGATTTCCTGGGAGGTAGTAGCATACACTTTGATTTCCTGAATACCAGGAGACTGGAGAGGGCCTTTGGGTTGACTATCCTGCTGGTGCTTCTTGTAGAAACCAGAGATAGGGAACTGAAAAGGGGAAAAATAAAAGAAATCAGTTTAGCAGTCAGGTAGATGGTGGTCTTATATTTGGTAGAAGGGGAGGTTTAGAGTTGAGGATTGGGTTTGGGAGAGATAGGCAAAGGGGAGAAGAACCAGAAGAGAGTTAAAAGTTGAGAAAGCAGAATAATGTACCATGAAACAACTTAACTGACTAACATTACATTTCAAACCACAATGACATCTACCACATTAATAGTGGTACAGCATCGATAAAGAAGTGGTTTACAATGTAAAATACAGATAATTCTACAGTTAAGCATATGCATTCAGCAGTAACATTTCATTCATAAATCGACAGTTAAGCACATGCATTCAGTAGTAACATTTCATTTAGGGTTGTTGACTGTATTACAGTTATACAACTGACTCCCAAGCAAGCTCCTTTAGAAACAGAAGCTGTGCTGTGCACTTTAGCAGTACAATAAGATGGAACGGGTTCATGTGCTAACAACCTTAGTAAAACATTCCTGAGTTGTGCCTATTGTAGCGCGATGCAGTACAGTTGTGTCCTTAGCTAAGCTACTATATCTGGTAGGTACCAATACCTCATCTTTCAGGGCCAATACCTCAGCTAAAAATTGATATCTTAGCTAGAAACCTTTATAAAATGTTTCTGCGGTGAGCGCTTGAATGGCCATCGCTGTGCAATAGATTCTTTAGCTAAGCAACTATATCTGTTAGGTATGGCTCATTCAGAGACAACACATGAGCTAAAAAATGTGTAAGTAATTCCGGAGCTGAGTGCTTTGGTAGCACAACGCTGTAAAAGTGATTCCTTAGCTATGCAATTATATCTGAGTGGTACGGCACTTTCAGATCCAAAACATTAACAATAAGTGCAGTTACAATATAGCACTGAGTCATTATCACTTTTCAGGTAAAACACTCAGCAGCTGTCACTGTTATTCACATAAGTAGAAGTCATTATCACATTGATGAATGCACAAGCTAGATGTGGGTTTTTGTCTACCTGCAGTCATTTCAATACTCCCCCAACCGGTTTCTTTATGTCATTTTTACAATTTGTTTTAAACACAGTAAAGTCCACATTGTGGTTATATGCTTCATATTTTTCTGAATTACTACAACTGAACTTTGTATCATGTAGTAATTTTCTGTATGCAGTTCTGGACTTTGGTTATGGAACTTATGATTTTTTCATATTTTGGTAAATAACTTTGCTAAGGAGCAAGTAATTGTGCTAAATAATATCTTATTTTAAAGACAGTGTTAATCTTTACAACATGGTAAGTGTTAGTCCTTACAACATGGTAAACTGCAAGTATTTCTGCTTCTTGAACTGTTCTAAACTGTTTAAAGTTGTTTTTGCACCTGCACTTTTAAAGTTTGCCCTGTTTGTTGCATTTACCTGTTGAGGCTACACACTCAAGTGCGCTAGCCTGTGTTACATATTTATTGCATTTTCCTGCTGTTTGTTGCAAAAAAAAAATATCCTTGTTTCCCATCTTTCCTGACCTAGAGTAGTCCAAATACAGGCGTTGCTGTATTCTGGACTTTTGGAAAGTTCCTGTGTTGCCCATTTCCTTTCTTGGATAAAGGGAGGCTTCTTTGTTCACCAGTGGTAGTGGGGAGCTTGGAGCAGCCTATCTATCCCTGGAGGAGTGTTCCCAGCACAAGAATATGGTAGTCTATTGGCTGTTTTGGGCCAATTTCTAGCTCTTTCAAGTCCCCCCCTGTATAAAACCCACTTTAGCTCGACTTTGCGCGATTTTGCGCATAGCGCAGCATCAGGCAACGCCGCTTAATTGGGTTTAAACCATTCTCGGCTCCACAAAGTCTCCTCTTCACTTTTTCCCTTAGAACTGATCTAGTTCTCATAATAAACACCCTATTCCTACTCTAAAGCCTGGAACTTGCTCACTAAAGCAATTATATGTCAGCACTAAAAAATTAAAAGCACTACACCCTCACAAACTCCCCTTGAGTACCTTGTTCCCCATTGGCCCTTTTTTCAATTATAAAGGAATTCCCAATACTATTCTAGCATGTCCAAAGGTTAGTTGTCAATCTCCTATCCGGTCCAGTTGGTGAATCTGGGAATCTTGAGGCAATGTTACAACTGCCTCATGTACACAGACAACCCTCTCCTCCTCCCAACAAATTCCAACACATGTGATAGATGCAACCATATAGCCAAACTGGAGGCTAAGCTCTCTCAACTCAGTACTGGCATAACCAGTCAGGAGGAGAAGGAAACCACACTCACTACAATTCCAGTCTCACATAGACCTATCACGACAGCAAACCAAACACATAAACACACAAAAACATACGCGGAGGCTCTAAATAAAAATCTGCCTAAGCAGCAGAGACCTCCAAAGCAGACACCCAAGCAACTGTTACCCCAAAACAAAACACGTGCAACACATAGCTCGCAAAGCCAGTGTGCCGAACAGTCACAGCCCTTAAGGCTAAACAACACACCTGATACACTTGTAATAGGTGACTCTATCATCAGGCACACTGACGTCCCGCTCACCAGGCTGAACAAGGAGAAGGTCACGGTGAGCTGCCTGTCGGGTGCTAGGATCCGTCACATAACACAAGCACTCAGGTCACTCCAAGGCAAGTACAAATATGACTCAGTCATTGTCCATGCTGGTGTGAATGACCAGAGATGTACCTCCCTGGACTACATGAAAAGAGACATAGAGGAGCTCTCTGAGCATGTAGCCCAGGCCGGTATGACCCTGACCTTGAGTAGCATCTTACCCTCACCAAGAATGATGCCACAATATTAAGACAAGATGATCAATTTCAACAATTTGCTTAAGTATTGGTGTCATTCAAAGGGGATCCAATGCCTGTCAGCCTGGGATGATATGCTCAACAAGCCACGATGCTTCGCTAGGGATGGCTTGCACCTGTCACCCCTGGGCTTTTGGATATTGGCAAATGCTCTTGCCACTCCCGTAGTGCCTTTTTTAGGCAAGGCTCAAAAGACAAACCCACCTCCATAGGTATCACAAGGGATAAGAAACTAAGAGTAATGCTACTCAATGCCAGAAGTCTAAACCTCAAGATGCATGCACTCGAAACTCTCCTTAGCATGGAGAACATCGATATCTGTGCAGTAGCAGAAACCTGGTTCAAGGCTCCCGAGAGCACCTCAGCACTACCAGGTTATACCTCATACCATGTTGTTTGGCCCCAAAACTTGGACCGAACCACAAAAGGAGGGGGAGTATCAATATTCGTCAAAGATACCCACACCTCCAGGTTGGTGGCACAGCACAAAGCATCAGAGACTATCCATGTGCAACTAACAGTGGGTAAAACTGCCTTTCAGTTTATAGCCTGCTACAGACCACCCTCCCAAACCCAGGAACCCCACTCGGCCTTCCTGAGAACACTGGAAAATATGAAGGTCTCTCCAAACACCAGTATATTGGGCGACTTCAACTACCCAAACATAGACTGGGAGCATTACTCTAGCTCCAACACCCTAGCCCAAAGGTTCCTAGAATTTATAAACTCAAATGCTATGGAACAACGTGTTACCACTCCCACAAGAGGGGAAAACATACTGGACCTGATCATCACCAACATGGGGACTCCATGCTCCAGACCAGAAGTGTATCCCTCACTGGTAAGATCAGACCATAAACTAATCTCACTAGATATTCACATCCCGACCCCAGCCCCTGCCCAGGAAACCACAGTGAAAAACTTCTCTAAAGCAAATTTCACACTCCTCAAAACCAAGGTGGAATCCTTCAAAGCCCCCAGGCCTGTGGAAAATATGGCCCAGACCGCAGAATCCTTTATAAACGCATTCTATGAACACCTTCAGGAATGCATGGATCATGCAATCCCAAACAAAACCAAGACCCAATCCTCCAAAGGCAGGCGTCCTGTCTGGTGGACCCTAGCCATAAACAAACTATACAATAGAAGGAGGAAGCTACTACATGATAGAGCAAAATCCCAAAAAGGGAAGGCATCTCTGATCAGTATTAGCAAAAAACTACGGGCACTCATAAAATCGTCTAAGGCCAGCTTCGAGAGAAAAATTGCACAGGACACTAAGGATAATCACAAGGCTTTCTTTAGTTATGTTAGGAACCTGGGTGGGAATTCCCAGATATGTTCAGAATTAGTCCAAAATGACAAAAAATACACCGAACCCACAGACATTGCCAACATCCTAGCTGACAGGTTCAGCGCAAACTTCTCCCCCCTTCCCCACCAAAAGGGCAAATATCTATCCCAGCAGAGTGCTGCCCCCCTGACATCTCAGATTCTCAGGTAAGAGCCGCCCTCTCCAAAGCAAAAAGCACAGCATCAGTGGGACCAGATGGTGTTCCAGGCTGCATCCTACATGAACTCCAAGAAGAACTAAACCCAAACATAAAACTACTGTTCAATCTCAGGATATGTACCCAAAGAGTGGCGTACAGCAACAGTGGTCACTCTCCACAAAGGTGGTGCCTCAACGGATCCTGGAAACTATCACCCCATAGGCCTGACTAGCTTGGTCTGCAAAGCTATGGAAAGGATCATCATAGACCTCATAAATAAAGATATTGGGGACCTACAGACACTGGATCCTACCCAGTTCGGCTTTGTTAAGGGCAGATCCTGCCTCTTAAACCTGGTTGATTTCTTTTAAACAGTCACCAAGGCCATTGACGAGGGGAAGGTGGTCCACACAGCCTACCTGGACCTCGCAAAAGCCTTCGATACAATACCTCACTCGGGCATTATAGATAAGCTCACCAGCTTAAATATAAACCCCTATGTCACTAGATGGGTTGCAAACTGGCTCAAGGACAGAACCCACATGGTTAGAATTGCTGGAGCCATGTCAGACTCCAAACCAGTTACAAGTGGCGTCCCACAAAGCTCAGTCCTGGGACCTCTCTTGTTTGGTATATATTTCTCGGAGGTACAGGCCAACATGGAAGGACTGGCTGACCAAGTTTGCAGATGACTGCAAACTGGGCACCATAATCAACTCTCCAGCTGACACAAGCATCCTACAAAAGGGCCTCATAGACAACTGGTGCCAGAGCCATGGCCTCAAGCTAAACGCCAAAAAGTGTATAGTCATCCCCTTTGGCAAAAACAAAGTGCCCACAAATTACCACATAGATGGTAATCCATTAAGTACAGAAGAAGTAATTAGGGACCTGGGGACCCAAGTTGATAGCAATCTCTCATTCGACAACCACGTGGCCAAAGTGGTTAGAAAAACATTTTATATAGCCCACCTAATCATGAAGGGATTCACATCTAGATCAGGGGAGGTCATTGTGCCACTTTACTCATCCCTCATCAGGCCCATAAATGAGTACAATCCCCCTTTTGGGATGTACCTTACCAGACACCTGCAGCAACTTGAAAGACCCAAAAAGTACCTCACCAAGAGGATCAAAGGGCACAAACAGATGCCATATGCTGCCCGGTTAAAGAAACTCCAGCTCTACTCAGTGGCATACCGCCTGCTCAGAGGCGATCTGTGCCTGATGTTTAAAGCCATGTCCAACCTGGAATTAATGGACATGCTGCACCTCAGAAAATCCAAATCCCATTGAGCTACCCACTCGAGAGACTTGAACCTCAGCACTGAAATAAATAGGACATGCTGGAGGGACAGATTCATAACCCAGAGGCTCCCTTCACTCTGGAATAAAATCCAGTCCAGGTTAGGCAGAGACCCTCATTGACTCTCTTCAAGAGGAATCTTAATGAGTGGCTGGGAGGTCGTAGATTTACTCCGGGTATCACTTCTGTGTCACTGTTAGACAGAGGCACAGTATACTAACCTCGAAAAAGGGCATAGCAAAATTAATTTAAAATGGCTGGCGAAAGCCAAACACACTCTGGCTAGGCTTGTAAATGCCCTAGGGCAGATAGCCTAGTATGAACCTATGAATCTATGGTAAAAGAACTGTGCCCGTGGGCTGTACACATGTACAGGTATCACAGTTTGTTTAGGACATCGGTTATGGAAATTATGCTTTTTTTCATATTTTGGTAAATAACTTTGCTAGGGAGCAGGTAATTGTGCTAAGTAATGCCTCATTTTGAAGACAGCGTTAGTCCTTACAACATGGTAAAAGAACTGTGCCCATGGGATGTACACATGTACAAATATCACAGTTTATGGACTTAGGTTATAAAAGTTATTACATTTTTTCATATTTTGGTAAATAACTGCAACAGAGCATGTCAATGTCCTAAATAATACCTCATTTTGAAGACAGTATTGCTCCTTACAACATGGAAAAAGAACTATGTCTATATGCTGTACACATGTATAGATATCACAGTTTTAGTCTTGTAGAAGTATGAAAATATTTCTCATTATTATGCCTATATCTTAGGTTCATAGGTTCATAGATTAGTACTAAGCTAACTGCCCTTGCGAGCCATTTTAAGCCTAGCCAATTATCCCTTGTGAGACTCAAACCATGTACCTTGCGTTTGTAAGGCAAACACCTTAACCATTAGGCCACCCTCCCAACCTTTGCAAGGGAGCATGGTGACGACACACATGATGCATCATTTTGAAGCTGACATTAAGCCACACAAATTGTACACTGTGTAGTATCTGACAGGTAATGAGATATTATGCATTGTTTATCAATTACCAGAAACATAATATTAATCATATTTATGTGAATAACCCCATAAAGGAGCATCACACAGTAATGGTTAAGGTAACATTTTAAAGCTGACATTCATACAAACAAATTAATTACAAATTGTATGGGTCTACATGGTACATTCACCAAGACAGTATAATTTGTTTTACCAAAAAGGTAAAAAAATATGCATAACATCAGAATTCCTTTGCAAATATTTAATAATGACTTAGATACACACTATCAGCATTTACACTGTTGGAAAGGTCAGTGTCTGCTGAACAAGTTTCACATTTACATTTTTAGTCTAGCTATTATGGTTAAAGAGTTATGATCATTTTATTTCTGTATGGTATTACCCCCCCCCTACTTAAATATACCAAGTCCGAGACCACACTACAGTGCTGAAAATGGCAAACTACAGAAGCGACCAAGCAAATTCTTTCCCAGGGAAAGAATTTGCTTACGTGCCACATCGATATTTTGCCGTTTCAGCATTTATAGCTCGACCAAGTCGCATTCCCTAACCTGCGTCTTCGGTCAGCTGATAGGAACCCTACATAAGCCTAGCCAACAAGGTTCCCTGGCTTACGCCACCCAAGAAAGTTATTTTCCTGTGCCCCTGTTGAGCAGAGCTACAGAAGTGATCCCCGGGGTGTATTTCCTATTTCCCATCCACTTATCAAGATTTTTCTTGAAGAGTGCTAATGAGGAACTTTGCTTGGCATAGATAGGTAGCTTGTTCTAGAGTATGGGAAGTCTCTGGGACAGGAATCTAACCCTCCAGCATGTCCTGTTTATTGTGGTGACAAGGTTTAGGTCCTTAGAGCATGTAGCTTGGAGGGATTGGGATTTCTTTAGGTGTAGCATGTTCAACAGTTCTGGGTTTGACATAGCTTTATATGTTAGGCAGAGATCACCTCGGAGTAGGCAATATGCTGCAGAGTAAAGCTGGAGTTTTTTGAGACAGAC
Organism: Protopterus annectens; assembly: GCF_019279795.1. NCBI lineage: Eukaryota > Metazoa > Chordata > Ceratodontiformes > Protopteridae > Protopterus > Protopterus annectens. Next base: position 872,732,787 of record NC_056750.1, on the reverse strand, counting down.
AGTGTAAGGCATCTGTTTGAGGCCAGTAATCCGCTTTGTGAGGTACTTCTGTAGCCTTTCCAGCTGTTGCAGATGCCTTGTGAGGTAAATTCCAAAAGGAGCATTGTACTGTATGGGTCTAATGAGTGTCAAGTAGGGGGGAACAATGACCTCTTTTTTCCTAGATGAGAACCCTTTTGTGATGAAGTGTGCCACATAGAAGGATTTCCTGACTACTGTGGCAATGTGATTATCAAAGGAGAGACTACTGTCCACCTGCGTCCCCAGGTCTCTTATCACACATTTGGCATTAAGTAGACTGTCATCTATGTGGTAGTTCATGGGTACAGAGTTTTTACCAAAGGGGATGACTGCACTTTTTGGCATTGAGCTTGAGGCCATGGCTCTGACACCAAGCATCTGTCTCAGTGAGGCCCTTCTGAAGGATGTCCACATCATTTGGGGACTCTACTATGGCTCCTAGTTTGCAGTCATCTACGAACTTTGTTAGCCAAAGGCCTTCTGTGTTAGCCTGTACTTCAGAGGAGTAGATACCAAACAGGAGAGGTCCCCGGACTGAACCCTGTGGCACTCCACTTGTCACTGGTTTGAAGTCAGATTTGGAGTCTGCAACCTTTACAGTGTGGGTTCTGTCAATGAGCCAATTGGCAACCCATCTTGTAATGTAGGGATTTATACCTAGTTTAGTGAGTTTAGCTATAATTCCAGAAAGGGGGATGGTGTCGAAAGCCTTGGCAAGGTCAAGATAGGCTGTGTGATCCACCTTACCTCATCTACAGCTTTGGTGACTGCCTCAAAGAAGTCAATCAGGTTCAGGAGGCATGATCTGCCTTACACAAACCCAAACTGGGTGGGTCCAGAGTATGGAGGTTACCATATCTATATATATGTTCTATATATATATATATATATATATATATATATATATATATATATATACACACACACACACACATATATGTATGAATTGATACAAACTGTAACCCACTAAGAGAATAAAAACACATCAGAAGTTCCGATAACTGACCAGCTCCAAAATAACCTCACAAATCAGTGCACCTGTCATCAAGCAGGATTATAACACTTTATATAAACATGACTTGTCCTCAAATCATTTCTAAAAATTCAGTTTTAATTTATTAGAATAGGTAAGTTTTGAGAGGACCGGTGCTGATATTGAACTGATTATGATTTTGCTGACTAGGAATGAAGCATCAGGTTTAAATGTATGCTGTCATTAAGCCTGTTTCTAAACGAAAAGGCCAAAATGATCAATTATGTCATAATGTCAATATGATTCTATAATGAATGTTTCTTAAATGAGTTTTAAGGTGGTTTGTTGATGTTAATGTGATTTTTAAAGTAGTACTATTTAAATTTGTTAAAACAGAAGTTAAATGTCTGTTTTTGATATGTTTTAATTAAAAATGATAGTTCTCCTACAAATATATCTTTTTTACTGTTGTATTTTTGGTTTGATTTTTTTTTTGTTTTATTTTTATTTATTAATAATTTGTTAACTCAGATAGTGGGCTGATCTCTATGGACCATTTCATGCCTTCCTGAAGTAAAATTACAAATAAGAAAAATACAAGATGTATACAAAGGGAAATCTAACAAAATAAAGAAATTTAATGAAACAAAATTAGATTGCACACTTAAACATATGATGGGTGTACACAGGAAGAAAATATTGACTCCATTTTTAGATAAATAAAATAGGGCATGTAACATATTTATGATTTGGAGATAAATGCATGGTAGGGAGAAGTAGGAATCCAGAAGTGGAAAACTGGTAACAGAAAAAGAGGAAGATTGAGGAAAAAGGCTGGCAATAGAAATTAGGAGGAAAAATTGAAAAGTAGCGAGACTATGAATTTGAAGTGAAGAATAGGTTATGCCAGTGCTATGGAAGAAATTATTTATTTATTGGTTTAAACAAGCAATATCAGTCTGAATCCTGTTTCTTTATTTTTAATAAGAATGTAAAGTGATTGTTGACACAGAGCTTACATGAGAACGTGTAAAAATGGCCTGTTCTAGTAATCTGGTGCCAATATCAAGAATAATTATTCCCGAACACCTAGTTCCTAAATTCACAGGTGTAGACTAGGCAACAACCACTAGGTGTTTATAAGCCTAGCCATACAGCCCAAATGTATCCATGAGTTATTTTGCCCTAGAGGTTATTTTAAAGGGCATTTGTTAGTTAGTGCATGATTTTGCAGCTCCTTCTCTCTATTAGCAACATAATTGTCGTACCAGGAATGAATCCTTCTTCCAAGCTGCACTTGAATGCAATTAGGAAAGACCTTGGCTTAACATGGATACGAGGTCTATTCCACAGAAAGGGGATTCTCTGAGATACATACTTGTCCCTCCAATATGTCCTATTTAAGTTGCAGGCAAAGTTCAAATCCTTAATGTAGTTCATTTTCATGCTCATTTTGTGGATATGGAAAAGGTCCTTCAGAGCGAGACCCAAAGATGCCTTGTATGCCAGACATAAATCACCTCTCAACAGCCTATAGGAAACATTGTATAGAGATATGCTTTGAGACAATCTGCAAAGGACATTGTGTTTATGTCCTGTATTCCTTTTGTAAGGCATGTATGTGAACAGTTCAACTTTGCATGTGCCTGATCAGATATATACTGAAGTGAGATTCATACTCAGTGATGGTTCTGAAGAGGTCGAGTACAGTGGCATGGTGACTTTCTTGGTCCAATATGCCATGACCTTACTTATAAGTTGAGTGACATAGATATGTGTCTAAGGTAGTAAGAAAATTATTCTGAGTCCCTATATCCCTGACCATTGTGTATACTTTTAGGGGTGTTTTCCCTTGGTGGCTGCCTACTGAAAAGGTAATATTATGCATTTATTGGTTTTAAGCCATAGGTTTGGCACCAGTTATTTGTCTGTGTTAGACCATCCTGTAAGATGTTAGTATCTTGCAGGGTTTCTATGACTGCTTTTAGCTTTAATCGTCTGCAAACTTGGTAACCCAGGAGCCCCTGATATTAGCTTGAGTTCCAAAACATAGATGCCAAAGAGGAGCAGACCCAACACATAACACTGGGGGACTCCACTGGTGATTGTCCTCTTTGTGGAAGTGGACTCTCCAATCCTAAATTCCTGGGTGCTGTCTGTGAGACAACTGTCTATCCAGTGAGTTTATGACTAATTCCATGCGTTTTCTAATATATGTGTGTATATAATATCTATCTATCTATCTATCTGTACACACACATATGAATTGTAGACAGATTGTAAAATAGAGTATTCAGCTCAAGAGATAGCTAGACAGAAATGTATTGTAGCATTTCCCCCTATTAATGACAAATAAAGTCAGAGGAATAAAAGTAATAAAAATGTTCTTTTGAATATTTCTTTTTATAAAAATTATACCGTTCTCAAATGTATTTATGTTTTATTGTTTTAATTTTGTTCACCTGTTAAGTTATGGCTTCCTTGCTTTCCACTCTTTATTATTTTTTTACACATGGTTAATAAACTGCAGTCATATTAAGTGAGTGCACATTGCATTTCTGCCTGTATGCATCCGGTCCCTCAAATATAAGTTGTAAAAGAAACTTAACCTGGGATTCACAGAGGGTTAATGCAATGGGCAATGCAACACAGCATGTGAGCTCGCAATATGAACTGTGCAGGAGATTTAAAGACACAGATTGCATGACTGTACAGTGGTCATAATCATGCTAGAAGGATGTGCATCTAAAGCTTTGCATAATGACATGTAAATAAGGAATCCCATGGTAATGATCTACATGGAAGTTGCAAATGAAAGAACCCACAATAACTGACTGATTTGGAGACATTTAAAATAGGATGATGCAAAGACTTTTTAACCCATTTTGAAAATTGTACATTGTATACATGATGGCAACTATGTTAGGAAGGGTTTACCTTCATATGTCCGCAAATGACATATGCAAACACAATATTGTGCGACTCAAAAATGCGCAAAACGTAATGCTGAACGTCACCAAAGTTTGAAAATCAAAATCTGGAAATCCAGATTAGATGATTTTTGAACAAAAAATGCGAATACACATCGTAATGCAGGGAGGCAAGCCTCCCTGCACCCCTCACCCCCTTCTTTAATATACTAACTCCGAGATCACACTACAGTGGGGAAGGGACCATTTCCCAATCCCCACTACAGTGCAGTCTGCACCCAAAATACTGAATCTGCAATGAGCGAATGCCAATGTGCATTCACTCATTGCACATTCAGACAATTTTTTTTCAATTTTGTGGATATTTGGGAACCTCCTTTCTAACTTCTTGTGATCGCCCATGTACATCACGCACATATGAAGTGTAGCAGTAGGAATATGGTACCATATGTTGGCAGCAGTTGTCAGGGTCACTGATCAAAATGTTGTATGTCATGGCCATCTGTAGCAGAAGAGGAGGCACAGGCAGCATCTGATTTACTGCAGTGTGCCTGGACAAGAGACAGTGGGTCATTTCTTGATGGATAAGGCCAAGTTAAACTGGGTCATCCACAAGTAGAATTAAATGGAATGTGAGATAGGTCCATTCCTGTGGATACAGAAGTGTGTGCTGCATTCACCAGCTCAGCTACAGGGATTTCTCAGCCACCTATAAGGAGCATGTTAGGCATATCATCTGTATCTGCCTGTCCTGTTTGGCATCTACTTTTATGAAGTAAAAGCTAATACCAAAGGGTTCTCAGTGATGTTTTGCAGATGGCTGCAAGGAAGAAACAGTCATTGAATCCCCAAATGACTTAGTCATCCTGTAGGAAAGTTTGTCCAAAATAAATAACTGGTGCCAAAATCAAGGACTGAAACCAAATGCCAAAAACTGCATTATTGCATCCTTTCATATATCATTTGTCCCGGGGAACTGCCAAATTAGCAATTCATTCCTAAGAGTTGACCCAGTTGTTCCAGATTTGGGAACTAGATCCAGGGATGTCATTGTCCCACTTTACTCAGCCCTCATTAGGTCAATCATTGAATATAATACCCCTTTGGCATGTATCTGTCCAGACACATGCAGCAATTGGAATGCCTACAGTGATACTTTACTAAAAGGTTACAAGGCCTAAACAACATGTCCAACTTGGACTGACTCAAAGCCCTGTCACTATACTCAATATTCTACAGACTGCTAAGAAGTGACCTGTGTCTGGCATACAAGCCATCCTCTGACCCAATACTGATGGATTTACTCCACATCAGCAAGTCAAGTGGCATCAGAAATACTCAGTCTAGGGATTAAAATCTCTTCTGCAACATAAACAGAATGGTTTGGAAGGACAGGTATGTCTCACAGTGGATAAGAACAGACTCCCTGTCCACATTCAAGCACAACATGGATCTATGGATGGAAAACAGAAACTTTATCCCAGGACTGCCCGGTGTACTACAGAGGCAACTCCTAAATGCTTTAGCCCATGCATGGATCCCCTCAAATTATCTGTGGTATGATGAAAACCACCAGATGGACTCACACTGAACTTTCTGCTCACATGTGTAAACCAAATATCTTACCACAAGTGGCATGGACTAAACTAGCACACACCATATACAAAATCAGAAAAAGAACCTAAAGCAGATTATAACCCTTCTGGGCTGATGCATCCCAGGACTGCTGAATCAGTAATTTAGCTATAAAGATCCTAAAGCAGATTATAACCCTTCTGGGCTGATGCATCCCAGGGCTGCTGAATCAGTAATTTAGCTATAAAGATCCTAAAGCAGATTATAACCCTTCTGGGCTGATGCATCCCAGGGCTGCTGAATCAGTAATTTAGCTATAAAGACCCTAAAGCAGATTATAACCCTTCGGGGCTGATGCATCCCAGGACTGCGGAATCACTAATTTAGCTACAGCTTCCCGTTCTCTTACATTTCCCTTGGTATCTTGACAGGCTCAATTTCTGCATCCAGAGCTAACTTTGAAAACCTGCAAAACTGAAACAGACATAAACTTACATCCACATCCAGAGAGCACAATACCACCTGTAACAACTTTGTCTACAAATACATTCACATTAAGAAACCCTTCTCTTCAGATATCTTTAAAATCCTCCTGCAAAACTGTAACTGGATCCCACTAAAATACCTTCCCCTAGACACAGCCATACAGTACTTCAATGACAAATTCATCCATATCCTTAACAGCATAGCCTCCACCAGAAAAATCCATATTAAATCCAAACATACACCTTGGTTCTCCAATGAAACCATAGAACTCTTAAAATTAAGAGAGAAAATCAGGACCCAATGCCAAGAATCATAAAAATGCAACACTGCTCCTACAATATCTCCAAATGTGCAACCATGCTAAAAACAAATTAGACAGGACAAAACAACTTTCCACACTACTATGCATAATAAACACCATAACAACCCCCATAAATTTTGGAAAGCCATCAACCACTTACTAAAACCAGGAAAGACTTGGACTCCAACCCCATCCATAACCGAAAATACCAAAAACATAGCTACCCAGTTCAACTCTCATTTTATCAATTCCATCCTATCACTAATAAAAATAGAATCTACTTCTCCACTATCCATACCTACACATACAACAGATGACCTGAATTCTTTCTTAATAACACCAACTCAAACTAATACAATAAAGAAACTCATAGCCAAACTAAAGCCCTCATTTGAAGCTGAACAGCTCCCTAATGTTGTTGTGTCTTTTGGCTTTTCCCGGTTAGGGGGGGGTCACCACAGCGAAACTCCGGTCCGCTAATGATTGGCAGTTGATTTTTACGTACCGAGTTGGCAGCTCTGATACACAACCTTCAACAAAGGTACGTCCATTCACGCATGTCTCCATGCAGAAGATGCTCTAGCTGAGAATCGAACCAGACAGCGTCTTACTGTGAGGCGGCAACGTTACCGCAGCACCACCACCGCATGAATTCCTTAAATTAGTATCAGAAGCCTTCCCCGTATCCATCCTTACAAACCAGTCTGTAAAAGAACAGTATATTCCCAAGCTGTGGAAAATCTCTTACTCATAGCTCTGCATAAGGGTGGAATATCTACAGATTTCACTAACTACCACCCAATAACCATATTTTCCCATTTAGCTAAAATCCTTGAAAAATGCATCTACTCACAACTACTTGATTACCTAACAAAAAATAATCTCCTAGTCTCATCTCAGCATGGTTTTAAACCCAAACACAGTACCACTACTGCACTTGGCAGCTTTACTAACTCAAGCAATCAAATCCAAAATTCTGGATAACTTACATCCTCCATCTTTCTCAGTATATCTAAAGCGTTCAACACCGTCTCACATGAGAAACTGCTTAATGAGCTAGCCTACTTAAGCCTTTCTCTCATGGCTTTCACTGGTTAAAAAACTATCTTACAGACAACAACCAGTAAAATGGCAAGATGAACTCTCCCCCTTCTACTCTTCTCTGTTGGTATTCCATAACTGGTCCGCTACTATTCATCATGTTCACAAATAAAATCCATTTGGCTTCCAATCATTCAAACACAGTCCTATTTGCAGATGACTCTTCACTTTTATACTCTATACGTTCTTTCCCTGAACTCCTTCAAACTACTCAAAAAGCTTTCCTTGACAGTGAAAATATCCTCTCTGACTGCCAACTTACCCTGAATCCCAATAAAACTATACTCATGCTATTGACCAACAAAAAATATCACTCTTTACATCCTGCCTTCATCATCCACGCCACCAACGACAATAAAACTGAATCTGTTGCACACACCAAACTCCTTGGTGTCACTATCGATAATCTCAGATTTGATAAACAAACAGCTACTACCATCAAAAAGGTACACGTCAAATTAGGGTCATTTTATAGGGTCAAACCTTTCTTTATTAATGCCATCAAAAAATTCATAGCCAACACACATTTACTCTCCTCCCTGCTGTATGCCTCTCCTCTACTCAATAATCTTAGGAAAACAGACCAAAATGAGATAGAATATTGCTATAACAAAATAGCAAAATGTGCCACTGTCCTCCCCTACAAATCATGCAATTGTAATGCACACCAGCTAAAATGGCTGGAACTTCCAAAGCTACTAACATTCAATGAACTCCACCCTAACAACTGCATAGCCCTAAAAGACGTGAGTCACCCTTATAGCACCAATAAATCCCTAAGAACCAAGAAATTACTTCTAGTAGTAGTGACTCCCTCATATCAAACAAGATATCCAAAATCTGAAATTCCATACCTCAAACAATCATCAACACTAACAGTGCATTAAAGTTTGAAACACTTCTGAAAGAACAGCTTACAAATAAATGGTTATGCTCTTGCACCAGCCCTGGATGATCAATCCCTTTTCTATTACCTCCCTTTTTTACCCTGTTTCTTCAAACGTTTTTGCCTAATTCCTTCTACAAAATTTCTCCCTCTGCTTTCTCCTTTTATACCCTCACTGAAAGCTGCCCGACTCTACTACTCTCTACCCTCCCCCTCACTCTATTCCACTTTAAAACTCCCACCTCAGATTTTACTACATTTGTTCTTCAGTACTTCTGTCAGTCTATTACCAGCCTACTCTGACAATTACTGCAGGCTTTTTGTTTCTAAACAATGCTTCCAGAGTATTATTTTGACCCAGTTTTTTTTTTTCAGTTTGCTACGTCTGGCCTATTAATTTCACTCCACTGCTGTACCTCTCCAAGCTCACATGTCATCCACTTTGTCTCGCTCCATCAGTCTTTCTTTTCCATCAACAAAATTCACATCTACTATCAGTACTACTACTGCTAACTTTGACCGTATTGCCACGTCTACTATCAGTACTATTGCTGTTAACTAACATTTACCTTAATTATTTTTATTTATTTTACATTTGTTGACCGGGCTAGTCTAGCTGGATACATGTCCATTTTCAGTAGAGGCCCAGGGAGAAAAGATCCAAGAAAAACATGCAAAATTAATATAGAAGTTATGACAGACATTATAAAAACAGCAATAGTTACATAAAAACATTAGTGTGTATTTTTTTTTTTTTTTTTTTTAAGAAGTACAAATTATAATACTCATAGTGATTACATGAGAAGGTACAATATACATATATACATACATTTTATATGCAATAATATAGTCTATTGAAACTTTAAAGGGAAGATTATAAAGGATGTAGGCTGAAAATTAGTGTAAAGAAAAAAAGTTAGTCAGGGTTAGTACAGGAGCATAGCCAGTATTTATTGAGAAATAGTTTTAGATTCTTTTTAAAAAGTGAGAGAGAAGTCTGAGATGTGAGTTCAGAGGGGAGTTTATTCCATAATTTTCCAACAGAGTTAGAGAACAAGGAGTCACCTGCTGAGTTGTTGGGTTTGGTAGTATTGATCAGCAGTTTGTTGGAGGAGCATAGATTTTTGAGATTATTATAAGGTGTAACGAGGCTAGAGAGTATTGGGTTGTTGCTGGGTTGATACAGGGTCTTGTGGGCTATTGTGAGCTGGTGAAATTGAAGCTGGTTAAGAAATTCTAGCCAGTCTAGTTGTTTTAGATTCAAACAGTGATGGGTTCTAAAAGGAGAGCCTGTAGCAAATCTAGCAATATTATTATAGAATGTTGCTAGTTTGTTGAGGTTGTTTGTAGAGAGATTGGTGCATATAGAAGATGCATAGAGTAGAGTGGAGATTAAGTGGGTTCTGGCTATAGCGGTCCTAGCTACTGGTGTAGGAAAGGGTTTGATTCTGTAAAGGGATCCTAGTTTTTTGTTAACTATTTTTATTGTGGTGTTTATGTGAGTATCAAAGTTAAGGTTGTTGTCAATTGTTATTCCTAAGAGTTTAGTGGTTGGGTCAGGAGAAATAAGAGTACCGTTGTTGGATGTGAGAGTGAAATGTAAAGGGGTCGACTTTTGGGTTGGTGTGAAGAGTAACAGTTTAGTTTTTTGGGGGTTTAGGAGGAGGCAGTGGTGTGAGAACCATTGTTCTACAGTATTGAAAGCTTTTTGGGTAAGAGACTGAAGTTCAGTTTGAGAAGTGGCTGAACAGATTATAGTAGAGTCATCTGCATATTGAATACAGGTGGTGTGTGGAATAGCTGATTGCAGGTCATTAATATAAATGGAAAATAGGAGTGGGCCTAATATGGAGCCCTGTGGGACCCCGAGGGAGATAGGAAGGTGATTAGATAGTTTATTTTGCCAGAGTACAGCCTGCTGTTGGTTTTCTAGGTAAGATGTGAACCAATTCATAGATAGAGGATCGAGTGAAAGAGATTTCAGTATGTGTAGAAGGAGTTTGTGATTAACCGTGTCAAAAGCTTTAGATAAGTCAATGAAGACTGCAGAGGAAAGAATATTTTCATTGTGTTTTTTGTTGATACAGTTTGTGAAGGATAGCAGGACAGTGGTGGTACTGTGGAAAGGTCTTAATCCATGTTGATAGTTGGCAAGTAGGTTGTTATGGAGAAGTTGGTTAAGTAGTTGCTTATGGATGCACTTTTCCCAAATTTTTGCAAGAGGGGATAGTAGAGGTATGGGACGAAAGTTAGAGAAGTCATTGGAGTTCCCCCCTTTATGTAGTGGGATGATATAAGACATTTTCCAGATGGATGGGATAGTTCCTTCAGTTATGGTTCTATTTTTTCCAGATGGATGGGATAGTTTCTTCAGTTATGGTTCTATTTTTTCCAGATGGGTGGGATAGTTCCTTCAGTTATGGTTCTATTTTTTCCAGATGGATGGGATAGTTCCTTCAGTTATAGTTCTATTTTTTCCAGATGGGTGGGATAGTTCCTTCAGTTATGGTTCTATTTTTTCCAGATGGATGGGATAGTTCCTTCAGTTATGGTTCTGTTTTTTCCAGATGGATGGGATAGTTCCTTCAGTTATGGTTCTATTTTTTCCAGATGGATGGGATAGTTCCTTCAGTTATGGTTCTATTTATCAGAATGAAAATGGGAGAGGCAATGGCTTTAGCTCCTTTTTGCAGGAATTCTGCTGGGAGTTTGTCAGCTGAGGGGGTGGTAGGTTTTAATTTTTGGAGAAGGGAGCAAATAAAGGAAGTAGACACTGGTTGTAAATGAAATGACGTAGTAGAAGTAGGCAGATTTGAGGTATCAGAAGATAGGTGGCTAGCAAGAGTTTGGATTGCGTTTGTGAAGAAAGAGTTGAAGGCATTAGCTGTTTGTGTGGGATTCTCAGGGTTTGAGCCTTGTGGGTTGGGTATGATAGATTGACCTGGGTATAGAAGTCTGTTAATGCTAGTCCAAAATTTTCGAGGTTCCTTGTGGGAGGTGTGCTGTAATTGGAGCTAAAAGTTCTTTTTGTCTAACAGGATGGCTTTTTTGTATTATTTCTATGTTCCCTAAAGGTTTGGTGATCTGTAGGATTCTTAATAGAGTGCCATTTTGCCCAGGATTTGTTTCTGAGAAGGATTTTTTGCCTAGTATTATTAGAGAGCCAAGGGGCTGGTTTAGCTTTATTTCTAATAGAGCGTATTGGGGCGTGGTGGTCCAGGATGGTTAAGAATGTGGAATTGAAGTATTCTACTGCTTCATTTAGTGGGAGAGATTTTAATGGTGACCAATTACATTGTTTAAGTTCTGTTTGGAAAAGTTCTGGGTTAAATTGTTAAAGTGAAGTTAATGTCACATCTGCTATCAGTACTACTACTCCAGCTAACTAACATTCACCTTATTGTCACATCTACTATCAGTACTACTACTGCTGTTAACTTACATTTACCTTATTGTCACATCTATGAGTACTACTACTGCTCTTAACTAGCATTTACCTTACTGTCACATCTACTATCAGTACTACTACTGGTGTTAACTAACATTTACCAGATTGTCACATCTACTACCAGTACTACTACTCCTGTTAACTAACATTTACCTTATTGTCACATCTACTATCAGTGGTACTACTGCTGTTAACTAGCATTTACCTTACTATCACATCTACTATCAGTACTACTACTGGTGTTAACTAACCTTTACCAGATTCTCACATCTACTATCAATACTAGTACTGCTAACTAACATTTACCTTACTGTCACATCTACTACCAGCACTACTACTGCTGTTAACTAACATTTACCTTATTGTCAAAACTACTATCAGTGCTACTACTGCTAACTAACATTTACCTTATTGTCACATCTGCTATCAGTACTACTGCTGTTAACTTACATTTACCTTATTGTCACATCTATCAGTACTACTACTGTTAACTAACATTTACCTTATTGTCACATCTACTATCAGTACTACTGCTGTTAACTAACATTTACCTTATTGTTACATCTACTATCAGTGCTACTACTGCTAACTAACATTTACCTTACTATCACATCTACTATCAGTACTACTACTGCTCTTAACTAGCATTAACCTTACTGGCACATCTACTATCAGTACTACTACTGGTGTTAACTAACATTTACCAGATTGTCAGATCTAATATCAATACTAGTACTGCAAACTAACATTTACCTTACTGTCACATCTACTACCAGTACTACTACTGCTGTTAACTAACATTAACCTGATTGTCACATCTACTGTCAGTACTACTACTGCTGTTAACTAACATTTACCTTATTGTCACATCTACTATCAGTTCTACTACTCCAGCTAACTAACATTCACCTTATTATCTCATCTATCAGTACTACTACTGCTAACATTTACCTTGCTGTCACATCTACTATCAGTACTACTGTTGTTAACTAACATTTACCTTATTGTCACATCTACTATAATACTACTACTGCTGTTAACTAACATTTACCTTACTGTCACATCTACTATCAGTACTACTACTGGTGTTAACTAACATTTACCTTATTGTCACATCTACTATCAGTACTACTGTTAACTAACATTTACCTTACTGTCACATCTACTATCAGTACTACTGTTAACTAGCATTTACCTTATTGTCACATCTACTATCATACTACTACTGCTGTTAACTAGCATTTACCTTACTGTCACATCTACTATCAGTACTACTACTGGTGTTAACTAACATTTACCTTATTGTCACATCTACTATCAGTACTACTGTTAACTAACATTTACCTTACTGTCACATCTACTATCAGTACTACTGTTAACTAGCATTTACCTTATTGTCACATCTACTATCATACTACTACTGCTCTTAACTAGCATTTACCTTACTGTCATATCTACTATCAGTACTACTACTGGTGTTAACTAACATTTACCTTATTGCACATCTACTATCAGTGCTAGTACTGCTAACTAACATTTACCTTACTATCACATCTACTATCAGTACTACTACTGCTGCTAACTAACGTTTACCTTATTGTCAAAACTACTATCAGTGCTACTACTGCTGCTAACTAACATTTACCTTACTGTCACATCTACTATCAATACTACTGCTGTTAGCTAACATTAACCTGATTGTCACATCTACTGTCAGTACTACTACTGCTGTTAGCTAACATTTACCTTATTGTCACATCTACTATCAGTGCCAGTGCTGTTAACTAACATTTACCTTATTGCCACATCTTCTATCCGTACTACTACTGCTGTCAACTAACATTTACCTTATTGTCACGTCTATTATCAGTACTACTGCTGTTAACTAACATTTACGTTATTGTCACATCTACTATCTTTACCTTATTGTCACATCTACTGTCAGTACTTCTACTGCTGTCAACTAACATTTACCTTATTGTCACATCTATTATCAGTACTACTGCTGTTAACTAACATTTATCTTACTGTCACATCTTCTATTAGTATTACTACTGGTGTTAACTAACATTTACCATATTGTCACATCTACTATCAGTACTACTACTGCTAGCTAACATTTACCTTATTGTCACATCTACTATCAGTACTACTGTTAACTAACATTTACCTTACTGTCACATCTACTATCAGTACTACTACTGCTGTTAACTAACATTTGTCTTACTGTCACATCTACTATCAGTGCTACTACTGCTAACTAGCATTTCCCTTACTGTCACATCTACTATCAGTGCTACTACTGCTAACTAACATTTACCTTATTATCACATCTACTATCAATACTTTTATTGCTGTTAACTAGCATTTACCTTATTGTCACATCTACTATCAGTTCTACTACTCCAGCTAACAAATATTCACCTTATTGTCACATCTATCAGTACTACTACTGCTAACTAACATTTACCTTGCTGTCACATCTACTATCAGTACTACTGTTGTTAACTAACATTTACCTTATTGTCTCATCTACTATCATACTACAACTGCTGTTAACTAACATTTACCTTATTGTCAAAACTACTATCAGTGCTACTACTGCTGTTAATTAACATTTACCTTACTATCACATCTACTATCAGTACTACTACTGGTGTTAACTAACATTTACCAGATTGTCACATCTACTATCAATACTAGTACTGCAAACTAACATTTACCTTACTGCCACATCTACTACCAGTATTACTACTGCTGTTAACTAACATTTACCTTATTGTCACATCTACTATCAGTACTACTGTTAACTAACATTTACCTTATTGTCACATCTACTATCAGTACTACTGTTAACTAACATTTACCGTATTGTCACATCTACTATCAGTACTACTGTTAACTAACATTTACCTTATTGTCACATCTACTATCAATACTAGTACTGGTAACTAACATTTACCTTACTGCATACCTCTCAACTGTCCCTGATTTTCAGGAACATCCCTGATTTTGACTCTTTGTCCCTCTTAATCCCTCCTAAAACTAGTGACTTTTGGAGGAAAGGTGGTGAATTACACTTAATGAATAATGACAATAATTAAGAGTTATCGACTTCTTTTACTTCAGAAAATGTGTATTAATTCATATGCTCTGATTCTGTCAATGTTTCAAGTTAATAGCACTAATATTTTAAAAGTGTCCCTGATTGCCCTGATTTTTTCGTGACTTGTCACTGATTCTGTTGAAATTTGTCCCCGATTGGTTGAGAGGTCTGCCTTACTGTCACATCTACTACCAGTACTACTATGGCTGTTAACTAACATGTACCTTATTGTCACATCTGCTATCAGTACTACTGCTGTTAACTTAAATTTACCTTATTGTCACATCTATCAGCACTACTACTGCTAACTAACATTTACCTTATTGTCACATCTACTATCAGTACTACTACTGCTAACTAACATTTACCTTATTGTCACATCTACTATCATACTACTACTGATGTTAACTAACATTTACCTTATTGTCAAAACTACTATCAGTGCTACTACTGCTGCTAATATTTACCTTACTATCACATCTTCTGTCATACTACTACTGCTTTTAACTAGCATTTACCTTATTGTCAAAACTACTATCAGTGCTACTACTGCTGTTAATTAACATTTACCTTATTGTCACATCTACTATCAGTACTATGACTGCTGTTAACTAACATTTAGCTTATTGTCACATCTACTATCAGTACTACAACTTCTAACTAGCATTTACCTTACTGTCACATCTACTATCAGTGCTACTACGGCTAACTAGCATTTACCTTACTGTCACATCTACTATCAGTGTTACTACTGCTAACTAACATTTACCTTATTGTCACATCTACTATGAGTACTACAACTGCTAACTAACATTTACCTTATTGTCACATCTACTATCAGTACTACAACTGCTAACTAACATTTACCTTATTGTCACATCTACTATCATTACTTTTACTGCTGTTGACTAACATTTACATTATTATCACATCTACTATCAGTGCTAATTCTTCTGTTAACTAACATTTACCTACTGTCACATCTGCTATCAGTACTACAACTGCTAATTAACATTTACCTTACTGTCACACCTACTATCAGTGCTACTACTGCTAACTAACATTTACCTTATTGTCACATCTATCAGTACTACAACTGCTAACTAACATTTACCTTATTGTCACATCTACTATCAGTACTACAACTGCTAACTAACATTTACCTTATTATCACATCTACTATCAGTACTTTTACTGCTGTTGACTAACATTTACGTTATTATCACATTTACTATCAGTGCTAATTCTTCTGTTAATTAACGTTTACCTACTGTCACATCTGCTATCAGTACTACAACTGCTAATTAACATTTACCTTACTGTCACACCTACTATCAGTGCTACTACTGCTAACTAACATTTACCTTATTGTCACATCTACTATCAGTGGTACTGCTGCTTTGATTAACACTTACCTTACTGTCACATCTACCATTAGTGCTACTACTGCTAACTAACATTTACCTACTGTCACATCTAGTATTAGTACTACAACTGCTAACTAACATTTACCTTACTGTCTCATCTACTATCAGTGCTACTTCTTCTGTTAACTAACATTTACCTACTGTCACACCTGCTATCAGTGCTACTGCTGTTTACTGACAATTACCTTATTATCACATCTACTATCAGTGCAATTACTCCTGTTAACTAGCATTTCCCTTATTATCACATCTACTATCAGTGCTACTACTCCTGTTACCTAACATTTACCTTATTGTCACATCTATTATCAGTGCTACTACTCCTGTTAACTAACATTTACCTTATTATCACATCTACTATGAGTCCTACTACTCCTGTTAACTAACATTTACTTTATTGTCACATGTACTATCTGTACTAGTACTGCTGTTAACTAACATTTACCTTATAGTCAGATCTATTATCAGTGGTATTACTGCTAACTAACATTTATCATCTACTATCAGTGCTACTACTGCTAACTAGCATTTACCTTACTGTCACATCTACTGTCAGTGTTACTACTGCTAATTAACATTTACCTTATTGTCACATCTACTATCAGTACTACAACTGCTAACTAACATTTACCTTATTGTCACATCTACTATCAGTACTACAACTGCTAACTAACATTTACCTTATTGTCACATCTACTATCAGTACTTTTACTGCTGTTGACTAACATTTACGTTATTATCACATCTACTATCAGTGCTAATTCTTCTGTTAACTAACATTTACCTACTGTCACATCTGCTATCAGTACTACAACTGCTAACTAACATTTACCTTACTGTCACACCTATTATCAGTGCTACTACTGCTAACTAACATTTACCTTATTGTCACATCTACTATCAGTACTACAACTGCTAACTAACATTTACCTTATTGTCACATCTACTATCAGTACTACAACTGCTAACTAACATTTACCTTATTGTCACATCTACTATCAGTACTTTTACTGCTGTTGACTAACATTTACGTTATTATCACATCTACTATAAGTGCTAATTCTTCTGTTAGCAGATATGACAGTAGGTAAATATTAGTTATCAGTACTACAACTGCTAACTAACATTTACCTTACTGTCACACCTACTATCAGTGCTACTACTGCTAACTAATATATACCTTATTGTCACATCTACTATCAGTGGCACTGCTGCTGTTGATTAACACTTACCTTACTGTCTCATCTACCATTAGTGCTACTACTGCTAACTAACATTTACCTACTGTCACATCTACTATTAGTACTACAACTGCTAACTAACATTTACCTTACTGTCTCATCTACTATCAGTGCTACTTCTTCTGTTAACTAACATTTACCTACTGTCACACCTGCTATCAGTGCTACTGCTGTTTACTGACTATTACCTTATTATCACATCTACTATCAGTGCTACTATTCCTGTTAACTAGCATTTCCCTTATTATCACATCTACTATCAGTGCTACTACTCCTGTTAACTAACATTTACCTTATTGTCACATGTACTATCTGTACTAGTACTGCTGTTAACTAACATTTACCTTATAGTCAGATCTATTATCAGTGGTATTACTTCTAACTAACATTTATCATCTACTATCAGTGCTACTACTGCTAACTAACATTTACCTTATTGTCACATCTACTATCAGTACTACAACTGCTAACTAACATTTACCTTATTGTCACATCTACTATCTGTTAACTAGCATTTCCCTTATTATCACATCTACTATCAGTGCTACTACTCCTGTTAACTAACATTTACCTCATTGTCACATCTACTATCAGTGCTACTACTCCTGTTAACTAACATTTACCTTATTGTCACATCTACTATCAGTACTACTGTTAACTAACATTTACCTTCTTGTCACATCTACTGTCAGTACTACTACTGCTGTTAACTAACATTTACCTCATTGTCACATCTACTATCGGTACTACTTCTCCTGTTAACTAACATTTACCTTATTGTCACATCTGCTATCAGTACTGCAACTGCTAATTAACATCTACCTTACTCTCACACCTACTATCAGTGCTACTACTGCTAACCAACATTTACCTTATTGTCACATCTACTGTCAGTGGTACTGCTGCTTTGATTAACACTTACCTTACTGTCACATCTACCATTAGTGTTACTACTGCTAACTAACATTTACCTACTGTCACATCTACTATTAGTACTACAACTGCTAACTAACATTTACCTTACTGTCTCATCTACTATCAGTGCTACTTCTTCTGTTAACTAACATTTACCTACTGTCACACCTGCTATCAGTGCTACTGCTGTTTCTGACAATTACCTTATTATCACATCTACTATAAGTGCTACTACTCCTGTTAATTAGCATTTCCCTTATTATCACATCTACTATCAGTGCTACTACTCCTGTTAACTAACATTTACCTTATTGTCACATCTACTATCAGTACTACAGTTAACTAACATTTACCTTCTTGTCACATCTACTGTCAGTACTACTACTGCTGTTAACTAACATTTACCTCATTGTCACATCTACTATCGGTACTACTACTCCTGTTAACTAACATTTACCTTATTGTCACATCTGCTATCAGTACTACAACTGCTAATTAACATTTACCTTACTGTCACACCTACTATCAGTGCTACTACTGCTAACTAACATTTACCTTATTGTCACATCTACTATCAGTGCTACTACTCCTGTTAACTAGCATTTCCCTTATTATCACATCTACTATCAGTGCTACTACTCCTGTTAACTAACATTTACCTTATTATCACATCTACTATCAGTGCTACTACTCCTGTCAACTAACATTTACCTTATTGTCACATGTACTATCTGTACTAGTACTGCCGTTAACTAACATTTACCTTATAGTCAGATCTATTATCAGTGGTATTACTGCTAACTAACATTTATCATCTACTATCAGTGCTACTACTGCTAACTAGCATTTACCTTACTGTCACATCTACTGTCAGTGTTACTACTGCTAACTAACATTTACCTTATTGTCATATCTACTATCAGTACTACAACTGCTAACTAACATTTACCTTATTGTCACATCTACTATCAGTACTTTTACTGCTGTTGACTAACATTTACGTTATTATCACATCTACTATCAGTGCTAATTCTTCTAACTAACATTTACCTACTGTCACATCTGCTATCAGTACTACAACTGCTAACTAACATTTACCTTACTGTCACACCTACTATCAGTGCTACTACTGCTAACTAACATTTACCTTATTGTCACATCTACTATCAGTGGTACTGCTGCTGTTGATTAACACTTACCTTACTGTCACATCTACCATTAGTGCTGCTACTGCTAACTAACATTTACCTACTGTCACATCTAGTATTAGTACTACAACTGCTAACTAACATTTACCTTATTGTCACATGTACTATCTGTACTAGTACTGCTGTTAACTAACATTTACCTTATAGGCAGATCTATTATCAGTGGTATTACTGCTAACTAACATTTATCATCTACTATCAGTGCTACTACTGCTAACTAGCATTTACCTTACTGTCACATCTACTGTCAGTGCTACTTCTTCTGTTAACTAACATTTACCTACTGTCACACCTGCTATCAGTGCTACTGCTGTTTACTGACAATTACCTTATTATCACATCTACTATCAGTGCTACTACACCTGTTAACTAGCATTTCCCTTATTATCACATCTACTATCAGTGCTACTACTCCTGTTAACTAACATTTACCTTATTGTCACATCTACTATCAGTGCTACTACTCCTGTTAACTAACATTTACCTTATTGTCACATGTACTATCTGTACTAGTACTGCTGTTAACTAACATTTACCTTATAGTCAGATCTACTATCAGTGGTATTACTGCTAACTAACATTTATCACCTACTATCAGTGCTACTACTGCTAACTAGTATTTACCTTACTGTCACATCTACTGTCAGTGTTACTACTGCTAACTAACATTTACCTACTGTCACATCTACTATTAGTACTACAACTGCTAACTAACATTTACCTTACTGTCTCATCTGCTATCAGTGCTACTGCTGTTTCTGACAATTACCTTATTATCACATTTACTATCAGTGCTACTACTCCTGTTAACTAGCATTTCCCTTATTATCACATCTACTATCAGTGCTACTACTCCTGTTAACTAACATTTACCTTATTGTCACATCTACTATCAGTGCTACTACTCCTGTTAACTAACATTTACCTTATTGTCACATCTACTATCAGTACTACAGTTAACTAACATTTACCTTCTTGTCACATCTACTGTCAGTACTACTACTGCTGTTAACTAACATTTACCTCATTGTCACATCTACTATTGGTACTACTACTCCTGTTAACTAACATTTACTTTATTGTCACATCTGCTATCAGTACTACAACTGCTAATTAACATTTACCTTACTGTCACACCTACTATCAGTGCTACTACTGCTAACTAACATTTACCTTATTGTCACATCTACTATCAGTGCTACTACTCCTGTTAACTAGCATTTCCCTTATTATCACATCTACTATCAGTGCTACTACTCCTGTTAACTAACATTTACCTTATTATCACATCTACTATCAGTGCTACTACTCCTGTCAACTAACATTTACCTTATTGTCACATGTACTATCTGTACTAGTACTGCCGTTAACTAACATTTACCTTATAGTCAGATCTATTATCAGTGGTATTACTGCTAACTAACATTTATCATCTACTATCAGTGCTACTACTGCTAACTAGCATTTACCTTACTGTCACATCTACTGTCAGTGTTACTACTGCTAACTAACATTTACCTTACTGTCTCATCTACTATCAGTGCTACTTCTTCTGTTAACTAACATTTACCTACTGTCACACCTGCTATCAGTGCTACTGCTGTTTACTGACAATTACCTTATTATCACATCTACTATCAGTGCTACTACTCCTGTTAACTAGCATTTCCCGTATTATCACATCTACTATCAGTGCTACTACTCCTGTTAACTAACATTTACCTTATTGTCACATCTACTATCAGTGCTACTACTCCTGTTAACTAACATTTACCTTATTACCACATCTACTATCAGTGCTACTACTCCTGTTAACTAACATTTACCTTATTGTCACATGTACTATCTGTACTAGTACTGCTGTTAACTAACATTTAACTTATAGTCAGATCTACTATCAGTGGTATTACTGCTAACTAACATTTATCATCTACTATCAGTGCTACTACTGCTAACTAGTATTTACCTTACTGTCACATCTACTGTCAGTGTTACTACTGCTAACTAACATTTACCTTATTGTCATATCTACTATCAGTACTACAACTGCTAACTAACATTTACCTTATTGTCACGTCTACTATCAGTACTTTTACTGCTGTTGACTAACATTTACGTTATTATCACATCTACTATCAGTGCTAATTCTTCTAACTAACATTTACCTACTATCACATCTGCTATCAGTACTACAACTGCTAACTAACATTTACCTTACTGTCACACCTACTATCAGTGCTACTACTGCTAACTAACATTTACCTTATTGTCACATCTACTATCAGTGGTACTGCTGCTGTTGGATGTAAGCACTTGTAACCAAACCAATAAATCCAGAAAAAAGTGCCAGGGCACGCTGTGGGTGATCCAAAAGTATTTATTCACAATAAATTCCACTCGATTATTTCACTCAAACCAGTGAATACGATAAAATAATGAACGCTTTTTCATACACACATAATACTGCGTTTTCGTCAAAAAAGACTTCTTCAGACAATATAACAACATAAACCACACATTTAAATACTGAATAATGCAATTAAAATCCATTTCATTGGTCCAAATACTGGTCAATTAGTTCAAACTCACCAATCTATACATTTGATTCATTAATATTAATACCATTCTCCTTAAAGTGCTTAGTGCTTCTTATTTAAAAAACTGTTTAAGTATAAATATAAATATAAATATATTCACTCTACGACAAGCTTATAACCATAAAAACTTGATAATAACATACTTTTTTTAAAAAAACTTATATTCAAAAAATTAATTAATTATAATTATAGATATAAATCTCAACACTTTATTAGTAAAAATCCTAAAAGTATGTTGGTATGGGACTTAAAACTTTCAAACAGAAATATTGCCATCTAGTGGTCAGATTCCAAAATACTCTATAATTTGTTGGCTCTTATTTTTAATAGAGGAGTTATAGTTAGGAGATCATTGATCCCAGGACTTGTGTTGGAATCCAGGTACACCTGCTACCATAATTCCTTGTTTTCTAGGATGTCCTCCCAAGGACCCCCCCTGATGTCTGGTTTGACCTGGTCCAACACAAAAAATTCATATTTGGCAGCAGGGCATATATTACTATGTTTATATAACGCATTAGTATTTTTAGCTTTCAGAATGTCATAACAATGTTCGTATATTCTACGTTTCAAACATCTCTCAGTTTTACCCATGTAGAATGAATGACATTTCTGACAAATTGCAATATAAACAACTCCTCTGCTGTCACAATTATAGTATGTCCTGCTTGTGATCCTTCTCTTTCTACTCTCTATATATATTTCTGCCTTATTCATTATGTATGGGCATTGTTGGCATCTGCCACATTTGTATGTCCCACACCTCCTATTATTACTGTCCCCGAATACTTTTCTCCTTTCTAAAATTTTACCTATATTTGGTGGATTTTTGAACACCATCTTAGGTTCCATCTTGGGTATCTCTTCTATGTCTGTTAAAATACTAAACTTGTTCCATTCTTTCATAAAAAAGTCCTTTAATTTCTTATTGGAACTATTATATTCTACAACCAGACTTCTCCTATAAATGTCATGGTTGCTACTCTTGCTTTTTACTTCTGAGTTATACCCCAACCCCAAATTTGGCTTGTTCCCTTTGCTTAGTATAGGTTCAAATCTGCCCAACCTACCTTCCTCTACTTCACTTTTTAACTTATTAACGAAATCATCAGGGTAACCACGTTCTTTAAACATATTGTGTAATATATTACATTCTTCCTGAAAATCAATATTATTGGATGTCATTCGGGAGCCCCTGACAAATTGTCCTTTGACAATGTTCTTCTTACTATATAGGGGATGTGCACTGTCATAATGTAAAAAGGAGTTCACATAGGTCTCCTTTCTATGTATCTTACTCTCGAATTTTCCAGCCCTTTTATATATTTCTATATCCAGATATTTCAGGGACTCAGTACTAATAGTGTAAGTAAACTTCAGAAAATTGGTAGTTTGATTAATATATTCCATAAATTCTAAAAAACTTTCTTCACTTCCTATCCAAAAAATGACGATGTCATCTAAGAATCTATGGTATAAAGTCCAAAGTTCCTTATATTTACACTTGGTGATGAATTGCTTTTCCCATTTTGAGAGTACAATATTGGCGTACGTTGGGGCACAGGCGGCCCCCATGGATACCCCAGTCTTCTGCTTATAATATTCACCATCAAACATAATGAAATTATATTTTAAGACTGTGTCCATTAATATCACGCTCGCTATCTTATCATTTAAACTCAATGAATCATCGTCAAATACTGACTCTTCAAAGGAGTTCATCCCCTCCAAATGTGGTATACACCCGAACAAGTCGATGACATCGATAGTGATGAACTTTATGTCATCTCTGTACCTCTCCTGTTTTAATTCCCCCAGGAAGTCCCAGGAATCTTTCAAAATTAATTTGTTGTTGACCCAGATGTGTTTAGTCTTGAAGTCAACAAATTTAGCTAAGGGGACAGTTTTTGAGCCCTCAGCCAAAACTATAGGCCTGAGGGGTGGGTTTCCCATATCCTTGTGAATTTTCGGTATTCCGAATATGGTAGCCACCTTAGGTTTCTTCACATCTAAATATTTATAAATTTTCTCGTCTATTACATTTTCAAACAAAAGATCTTGCAAAATGGAATCAATCCTGTGATAAGCCACATTAATTTCATTTAATGATACTCCTGTGTATTTCTTTTCATCTCTTAAGATGGTGTTCATTTTTCCTTCATACAAAATTCTATCCATGATCACTATCCCCCCACCCTTATCCGGTTTCATAACCCTCAAAGATGCATTACAACTTAATTCCTTTAAAACTTCATTCTCTTTCTTACTTAGATTATGATGCACCCAGTTAACATTATATTTTTTCCTTACTGAGTCGACCATAATTTTCTCAAAATTCTTTATTTGGGGGAGTAATGGGGGGTTATAGATAGACTTTCTCCTCAACATATTCTCTCCACCTTCTTCTCTTTTAAAACCCATCTTGGAAGCCATAATCTCCAAATTGATCTTTCTCAAAAATAGCTTGACATCCAGGATGGTACGGGTGAAATCCCCTCTTCTATTAGGTATATATTTTAAACCCTTACTCAAACCGCTGAATCACTTACAAATGCCTTCTACCAGCACCTACAGGACTGCATGGATCAGGCAATCCCAAACAAAACTAAGACTCTCTGTACCAAAGGCAAGCGTCCAGTCTGGTGGACCCCAGCCATAAACAAGCTCTACAACAAAAGGAGGAAGCTACTACAAGATAGAGCAAAATCCTTGAAAGGTAAGACACCTTTGATCATTATAAATAAAAAACTAAGAGCTCTCATAAAATCATCCAAGGCAAATTTTGAGAGAAAAATCGCCAAGGACTCTAAAGACAATCATAAGGCCTTCTTTAGCTATGTTAGAAACCTAGGAGGAAACTCCCAGATATGCTCAGAATTAGTTCAAAATGATGTGAAAATTACTGAACCTACACACATTGCTAACATACTGGCTGACAGGTTCAGTGCAAACTTCTCCCCCCTCCCCAAAGGAGAGATATCTATTCCAGAGGATTGTAGCCCCCAAACATCTCCAACGCCCAGGTGAGAACTGCCCTCACTAAGGCAAAAACACAGCATCCATGGGACCGGATGGTGTCCCCGGCTGTGTGCTTCATGAACCCAACGAGGAATTAAACCCACAGTTAGGACAGCTGTTTAATCTTAGCCCCACCTCAGGATACGTACGCAAGGAGTGGCGACGGCGACTGTGGTCCCACTTCATAAGGGCGGTGCCTCCACAGACCCTGGAAATTACCGCCCATTAGCTTGACAAGCCTTATCTGCAAAGCCATGGAGAGGATCATAATGGAACTCATAAATAAAGACATAGGGAACTTGCAGACTTTGGATCCAACCCAGTTTGGCTTTGTCAAAGGCAGATCCTGCCTCTTAAACTTGGTTGACTTTTTCGAGACAGTCACCAAGGCCATTGATGAGGAAAGGCAGTCCATACAGCCTACCTCGACCTGGCAAAGGCCTTGACACAATACCCCACTCAGGTATCATCGAAAAACTCATCAGCTTGAATGTAAACCCATACATCACAAGATGGGTTGCAAACTGGCTAAGCGACAGAACCCACAGGGTCAGAGTTGCTGGAGCCATGTCAGACTCAAAGCCTGTCACAAGTGGTGTCCCACAGGGCTCAGTCCTGGGTCCACTCTTGTTCGGCATCTACTTTTCTGAAGTACAAGCAAACACAGGAGGGTTATGGCTGACAAAGTTTGCAGATGACTGCAAACTGGGCCATAGTCGAAAACACATCTGACACAGATATCCTCCAGAAGGGCCTCACAGAAACGGATAACTGGTGCCAGAGCCATGGCCTGAAGTTAACCGCCAAAAAATGCATAGTCATACCCTTCGGGAAAAACAAGGTTACCCCTAGCTACCATATAGGTGACAATCCACTGAGCACAGAAAAGTCATCAGGGATCTGGGGACCCAAGTTGACAGTAGTCTTCGTTTGACACTCATGTTGCTAAAGTAGTTAGGAAAACCTTCTATATCGCCCACCTGATCATGAAGGGATTCACATCTAGATCAAGGGAGGTCATCGTCCCCCTGTACTCATCACTCATTAGACCTATGATTGAGTACAATGCCCCGTTCGGAATGTATCTGACCAGACACCTGATGCAGCTTGAAAGGCCCCAAAAGTTCCTCACCAAAAGGATAAAGGGTCTCAAAAATATGTCTTATGCTGCCCGACTGAAAGAACTCCAGCTTTATTCAGTCTCATACCGCTTGCTCAGAGGTGACCTGTGCCTGACATATAAGGCCATGTCAAACCCAGATTTGATGAATATGCTTCACCTCAAAAAATCTAGATCCCTCAGAACCACAAGGGCGGGAGACTTAAACCTTGACACGGTTATAAATAGAACGTGCTGGAGGGACAGATTCATCACCCAGAGACTCCCTATGCTGTGGAACAAAATCCCGGTACATGTGAGGCAGAGCACCTCGCTGGCCTCTTGACCAATGGATGGGAGATCGCAGATATACCCCAGGGATTACTTCAGTGTCACTGCTTGACAGAGGCACAGAAAAATGATAGGCATAGTTTTTATTCAAACTAAAGGGGTGGCGAAAGCCACATAACTATGGGCTAGGCTTATAAATGCCCTTGGGCAGATAGCCTAGTATGAACCTATGAACCTATGAACCTATGAAAAGTGATCGGGGTTTAATGTAAGAGAACTAAAATTATATATGGTAAAATTGTGATAGGTGTGTTTGACTATATTGTTTTCGGTATTTCCAGATAAAATATCAATGGCCTCTGGGTTCGGGGTATCTGTTAATACCTCCTCTGCCCTCTCCCCCCCCCCCAATTCTGAAAATTTTCTCTATATTGATTGTTATTCCCCTCATTTGTATTCCATCCATTCTGTATGGGGGGAAATTCATTATCATAACATTCTTCATTCCATATGTTTTCCTCTCTAGCCCCGTACCTATTTGTATGTTGTACATTCCTTCTGTTGTTATTCTTTTCCCCTTGTGTGTGTTGTTATTCGTCTGAAAATATGGTTTAGGGTAACTTGTATGGTTCTCATATTCCATAACATCCCTTTTCAGTTTCCCCAACTTACGCTGTGTCACCTCTTCACACTTTTTATCTATTTCCTTTCTCATTAAAAAATACTTCTCATTTTCCTCTTTGATACCATGTATTAAGTCAGTTGTGATGCAGGTGTCCAAAGTTGCAATTTCATGCCCCAACTCTATTTGTTTTTTATTATTTTCTTCTACAATTAACTTGATAACTTCCAACCCACAGTTATTGAAAACTTTAATCAAACACTCATGGAAATGAGATCCTATCTATACATTATTCGGGTATTTAAATACCCGTAAACCCTTAGGGACTATTTCCCTTTCTAAGCATGCATTTAAGTAAGCGTTTTCAATGCTTAAAGTTCTATATTTCATTAACATTTTATCTAGTCTGGAGACTTTCATTACATAACTCTCCTTGTCATCAAAACTGACACTGTTGTTATGATTCACTTTAAATTGAAAGTCCCGTTTAAGCCATTCAACTGTAGGTTTCTTTTTTGTAAAAGATTGTGAGCAAACAGTACCTTGCAAACAGGTCAACGGGTTTACGTTTTTCTTGGGTATAGCACCAGTGTCCTTCCCATTGTGATTCCTTGCTTCCCCTTCGCTGGATGAGTCAAGTAGGATTCCGGGGGTGTTGTTGGGATTGAAATTAGTCCCATGGTAAAGAACGCCGGCTCCGCCATTGTCACCATTGAGCTCTCTCTTCTGCTTCCCCCTATGTCCTTCTAGCTCTTCAGCTCCCTCGACTCTGTCCATGGAACACTTGCTTCCGGCAACGAGACTGGAACACAAGGGTGTTAACAGATCTATAAGTTTTGTTAACTGCCCGATAAGTCTTCTAGTTTGACCTGTTTCTTCTTGCGATGTGAAACTCATCTTACGGATCACGTAACTAGCGGTCCCTCCTCACAAAACCACGAACAGACCAACGGATGTAAGCACTTGTAACCAAACCAATAAATCCAGAAAAAAGTGCCAGGGCACGCTGTGGGTGATCCAAAAGTATTTATTCACAATAAATTCCACTCGATTATTTCACTCAAACCAGTGAATACGATAAAATAATGAACGCTCTTTCATACACACATAATACTGCGTTTTCGTCAAAAAAGACTTCTTCAGACAATATAACAACATAAACCACACATTTAAATACTGAATAATGCAATTAAAATCCATTTCATTGGTCCAAATACTGTTCAATTAGTTCAAACTCACCAATCTATACATTTGATTCATTAATATTAATACCATTCTCCTTAAAGTGCTTAGTGCTTCTTATTTAAAAAACTGTTTAAGTATAAATATAAATATAAATATATTCACTCTACGACAAGCTTATAACCATAAAAACTTGACAATAACATACTTTTTTTAAAAAAACTTATATTCAAAAAATTAATTAATTATAATTATAGATATAAATCTCAACACTTTATTAGTAAAAATCCTAAAAAGTATGTTGGTATGGGACTTAAAACTTTCAAACAGAAATATTGCCATCTAGTGGTCAGATTCCAAAATACTCTACAATTTGTTGGCTCTTATTTTTAATAGAGGAGTTATAGTTAGGAGATCATTGATCCCAGGACTTGTGTTGGAATCCAGGTACACCTGCCACCATAATTCCTTGTTTTCTAGGATGTCCTCCCAAGGACCCCCCCCTGATGTCTGGTTTGACCTGGTCCAACACAAAAAATTCATATTTGGCAGCAGGGCATATATTACTATGTTTATATAACGCATTAGTATTTTTAGCTTTCAGAATGTCATAACAATGTTCGTATATTCTACGTTTCAAACATCTCTCAGTTTTACCCATGTAGAATGAATGACATTTCTGACTAATTGCAATATAAACAACTCCTCTGCTGTCACAATTATAGTATGTCCTGCTTGTGATCCTTCTCTTTCTACTCTCTATATATATTTCTGCCTTATTCATTATGTATGGGCATTGTTGGCATCTGCCACATTTGTATGTCCCACACCTCCTATTATTACTGTCCCCGAATACTTTTCAGTACTGTTTGCTACCTCATGCTGCTGCTCCCTGATAGCTGTATTATTTACAGCTTGATACACCATGGTAATGCATACTACCTGATGCTGCTGCTCCCTGATACCAGTATTATTTAGAGCTTGACACTCCGTGGTAATACCTTCTACCTCATGCTGCTGCTCTCTGATACCAGTGCTATTTACAGCTTGATGCACTGAGGGGATGCCTTCTAGCTCATTCTGCTGCCCTTCGATACCAGCATTTGTTAAAGCTTCATACTCCGTGGTACTGCAAACTATCTAATGCTGCTGCTCCCTGATACCAGTATTATTTACAGCTTGATACACCATTGTAATACATGCTACCTAATGATGCTGCTCTCTCATACCAGTATTATTTACAGCTTGATACAGCATTGTAATACATGCTACCTAATGATGCTGCTCTGATACCAGTATTATTTACAGCTTGATACACCATTGTAATACATGCTACCTAATGATGCTGCTCTCTGATACCAGTATTATTTACAGCTTGATACACCATTGTAATACATGCTACCTAATGATGCTGCTCTCTGATACCAGTATTATTTACAGCTTGATACACCGTTGTAACACATGCTACCTAATGATGCTGCTCTCTGATATCAATATTATTTACAGCTTGATACACCATTGTAATACATGCTACCTAATGATGCTGCTCTCTGATACCAGTATTATTTACAGCTTGATACACCATTGTAATACATGCTACCTAATGATGCTACTCTGATACCAGTATTATTTACAGCTTGATACACCATTGTAATACATGCTACCTAATGATGCTGCTCTCTGATACCAGTATTATTTACAGCTTGATACACCATTGTAATACATGCTACCTAATGATGCTACTCTGATACCAGTATTATTTACAGCTTGATACACCATTGTAATACATGCTACCTAATGCTACTGCTCTCTGATACCAGTATTATTTACAGCTTGATACACCATTGTAATACATGCTACCTAATGCAGCTGCTCTCTGATACCAGTATTATTTACAGCTTGATACACCATTGTAATACATGCTATCTAATGCTGCTGCTCTCTGATACCAGTATTATTTACAGCTTGATACACCATTGTAATACATGCTACCTAATGATGCTGCTCTCTGATATCAGTATTATTTACAGCTTGATACACCATTGTAATACATGCTACCTAATGATGCTGCTCTCTGATACCAGTATTATTTACAGCTTGATACACCATTATAATACATGCTACCTAATGATGCTGCTCTCTGACATCAGTATTATTTACAGCTTGATACACCATTGTAATACATGCTACATAATGATGCTGCTCTCTGATACCAGTATTATTTACAGCTTGATACACCATTGTAATACATACTACCTAATGATGCTGCTCTCTGATACCAGTATTATTTACAGCTTGATACACCATTGTAATACATGCTACCTAATGATGCTGCTCTGATACCAGTATTATTTACAGCTTGATACACCATTGTAATACATGCTACCTAATGATGCTGCTCTGATACCAGTATTATTTACAGCTTGATACACCATTGTAATACATGCTACCTAATGATGCTGCTCTCTCATACCAGTATTATTTACAGCTTGATACAGCATTATAATACATGCTACCTAATGATGCTGCTCTCTGATACCAGTATTATTTACAGCTTGATACACCGTTGTAACACATGCTACCTAATGATGCTGCTCTCTGATATCAGTATTATTTACAGCTTGATACACCATTGTAATACATGCTACCTAATGCAGCTGCTCTCTGATACCAGTATTATTTACAGCTTGATACACCATTGTAATACATGCTATCTAATGCTGCTGCTCTCTGATACCAGTATTATTTACAGCTTGATACACCATTGTAATACATGCTACCTAATGATGCTGCTCTCTGATATCAGTATTATTTACAGCTTGATACACCATTGTAATACATGCTACCTAATGATGCTGCTCTCTGATACCAGTATTATTTACAGCTTGATACACCATTGTAATACATGCTACCTAATGATGCTGCTCTCTGACATCAGTATTATTTACAGCTTGATACACCATTGTAATACATGCTACATAATGATGCTGCTCTCTGATACCAGTATTATTTACAGCTTGATACACCATTGTAATACATGCTACCTAATGATGCTGCTCTGATATCAGTATTATTTACAGCTTGATACACCATTGTAATACATGCTACCTAATGATGCTGCTCTCTGATACCAGTATTATTTACAGCTTGATACACCATTGTAATACATGCTACCTAATGATGCTGCTCTGATACCAGTATTATTTACAGCTTGATACACCATTGTAATACATGCTACCTAATGATGCTGCTCTCTGATACCAGTATTATTTACAGCTTGATACCCCATTGTAATACATGCTATCTAATGCTGCTGCTATCTCATACCAGTATTATTTACAGCTTGATACACCATTGTAATACATGCTACCTAATGATGCTGCTCTCTGATACCAGTATTATTTACAGCTTGATACACCATTGTAATACATGCTACCTAATGATGCTGCTCTCTGATACCAGTATTATTTACAGCTTGATACACCGTTGTAATACATGCTACCTAATGATGCTGCTCTCTGATACCAGTATTATTTACAGCTTGATACACCATTGTAATACATGCTACCTAATGCAGCTGCTCTCTGATACCAGTATTATTTACAGCTTGATACACCATTGTAATACATGCTACCTAATGATGCTGCTCTGATACCAGTATTATTTACAGCTTGATACACCGTTGTAATACATGCTACCTAATGATGCTGCTCTCTGATACAAGTATTATTTACAGCTTGATTCACCATTGTAATACATGCTACCTAATGATGCTGCTCTCTGATACCAGTATTATTTACAGCTTGATACACCATTGTAATACATGCTACCTAATGATGCTGCTCTCTGATACCAGTATTATTTACAGCTTGATACCCCATTGTAATACATACTATCTAATGCTGCTGCTATCTCATACCAGTATTATTTACAGCTTGATACACCATTGTAATACATGCTACCTAATGCAGCTACTCTCTGATACCAGTATTATTTACAGCTTGATACACCATTGTAATACATGCTACCTAATGCAGCTGCTCTCTGATACCAGTATTATTTACAGCTTGATACACCATTGTAATACATGCTACCTAATGATGCTGCTCTCTGATACCAGTATTATTTACAGCTTGATACACCATTGTAATACATGCTACCTAATGATGCTGCTCTGATACCAGTATTATTTACAGCTTGATACACCATTGTAATACATGCTACCTAATGCTGCTGCTCTCTGATACCAGTATTATTTACAGCTTGATACACCATTGTAATACATGCTACCTAATGATGCTGCTCTGATACCAGTATTATTTACAGATTGATACACCATTGTAATACATGCTACCTAATGCTGCTGCTCTCTGATACCAGTATTATTTACAGCTTGATACACCATTGTAATACATGCTACCTAATAATGCTGCTCTCTGATACCAGTATTATTTACATCTTGATACACCATTGTAATACATGCCACCTAATGATGCTGCTCTGATACCAGTATTATTTACAGATTGATACACCATTGTAATACATGCTACCTAATGATGCTGCTCTCTGATACCAGTATTATTTACAGCTTGATACACCATTGTAATACATGCTAGCTAATGATGCTGCTCTCTGATACCAGTATTATTTACAGCTTGATACACCATTGTAATACATGCTACCTAATGATGCTGCTCTCTGATATCAGTATTATTTACAGCTTGATACACCATTGTAATACATGCTACCTAATGATGCTGCTCTCTGATATCAGTATTATTTACAGCTTGATACACCATTGTAATACATGCCAACTAATGATGCTGCTCTCTGATACCAGTATTATTTACAGCTTGATACACCATTGTAATACATGCTACCTAATGATGCTGCTCGCTGATACCAGTATTATTTACAGCTTGATACACCATTGTAATACATGCTACCTAATGATGCTGCTCTCTGATACCAGTATTATTTACAGCTTGATACACCATTGTAATACATGCTACCTAATGATGCTGCTCTCTGATACCA
This sequence comes from Protopterus annectens, assembly GCF_019279795.1. Classification (NCBI taxonomy): domain Eukaryota; kingdom Metazoa; phylum Chordata; order Ceratodontiformes; family Protopteridae; genus Protopterus; species Protopterus annectens. Next base: position 872,699,323 of record NC_056750.1, on the reverse strand, counting down.
GTGTTATTTACAGCTTGAGACACCATTGTAATACATGCTACCTAATGATGCTGCTCTCTGATATCAGTATTATTTACAGCTTGATACACCATTGTAATACATGCTACCTAATGATGCTGCTCTCTGATATCAGTATTATTTACAGCTTGATACACCATTGTAATACATGCCACCTAATGATGCTGCTCTGATACCAGTATTATTTACAGCTTGATACACCATTGTAATACATGCTACCTAATGATGCTGCTCGCTGATACCAGTATTATTTACAGCTTGATACACCATTGTAATACATGCTACCTAATGATGCTGTTCTCTGATATCAGTATTATTTACAGCTTGATACACCATTGTAATACATGCTACCTAATGATGCTGCTCTCTGATACCAGTATTATTTACAGCTTGATACACCATTGTAATACATGCTACCTAATGATGCTGCTCTCTGATACCAGTGTTATTTACAGCTTGATACACCATTGTAATACATGCTACCTAATGATGCTGCTCTCTGATATCAGTATTATTTACAGCTTGATACACCATTGTAATACATGCTACCTAATGCTGCTGCTCTCTGATACCAGTATTATTTACAGCTTGATACACCATTGTAATACATGCTATCTGATACCAGTATTATTTATAGGTTGATACACCATTGTAATACATGCTACCTAATGATGCTGCTCTGATATCAGTATTATTTATAGGTTGATACACCATTGTAATACATGCTACCTAATGCTGCTGCTCTCTGATAC